>NW_010365273.1:452236-466190 GCF_000414095.1 Morus notabilis
GGGAAAATTTCATTTTGTTATATTGAAATAAGTTTAATACCTTTATTTTTCAAAATTTTATGACGGCACCTTGATTTTTTTTTAAAATCATTTTTTAAGACATAAAAAAATAAAAATATTTTTATTATAAAAATTCATCTATTGACTAAAATTTTAAAGAAAAAAAATTTTTTAAAGGGATGAATTTTTAAAAAAGAATTATGTGTATAACAATTTTTAAAATTTTAGTCAATAGATGAATAAGGATAATTTTATTTTTTCGTCAAAAAAATGGCTCTGACGTAAAAAAATTATTTTGAAAAAACTCGAGATATCAACATAAAATAAAAAATAAAAAATAAAAAAAAAGTATTAAACTCAAATTTTGATATAATAGAGATACCACAATCCACATTTGTATACGAAGCTACGAGTATAATCAAACACGAAAAGAATTCAAATACAGCAAAGAAAGCAGGAAACCTCAACAAAGATCTTCGCGCGACGATTTCGGCGTGCGAGTCGTTGACGACATCGCCGTAGGGGCTCAATTGCGATCGGCCGATGCATTTCGTCCCGGTTCCAATAGCAACAACATCCAAATCTGCATTAAGAGGATATACGAAGCTACGAGTATAATCAAACACGAAAAGAATTCAAATACAGCAAAGAAAGCAGGAAACCTCAACAAAGATCTTCGCGCGACGATTTCGGCGTGCGAGTCGTTGACGACATCGCCGTAGGGGCTCAATTGCGATCGGCCGATGCATTTCGTCCCGGTTCCAATAGCAACAACATCCAAATCTGCATTAAGAGGAGTGAAAAAGTCAGTGAATTAGTTTCCCGAGAAAGAGTGGGAAAGTAGAATGCTAAGAGAATTTGAGGGAAAAAGAACCTCGACGAGGAGAGGAAAGGAGAAATGCGGCCAAGACGGTGACTTCGCGACCCTGAGGCTTCCCTTTCTTGGGAAGCGAGTTGTAGAGAGAGAAAACCGTGTCCGAAACCTGGTTTCCCCATTGGATTTCTGACAGTGACGGAGAAGAAGGTGGGATCGTTTCAGTGAAGCAGTCCATGGTTCGGAGTTTAGAGGGAGAGGAGCAGAAAGACGGTGAGAAGCGCGTACGTGTGGAGGGAGGAGTTGGTTTAAGGAGAAGTTCTAAGTTGGGCCTAGATGGGTTTGAAGCGGCCTGTAATTGTGATTCAATTGGACCTTTAGCTACTGCACCGGACTCACGGTCCAGCTTGAGTTTGATCGTGAAGGATTCGGGGACAATCGAGACTTGAATTAACTGTAAAAGAAAAAAAAAATTAAAGAATGTCATGTTATGTCATTATATTATATTTTAAAATACTTAATAATGTATCTTTTATATTATATCACATATAATAAGTTTTGAATAATGTACATATTCAATCGTATCAATTCAGATTATTAATCTTAATCGTCTTAATCCGATTATTATCTAGACTAATTTATAACATGAGTAATTATTTTTACACCCACAAAATTTATGAATGTCCTCACCAAACATAATCTATGTTTATGATATTTTTACCCTGCATTGAAATTATATTGAAGCCCATTAATATGTACTCTCAATAATTATGTCCATTCAAATACTATTCTTTCCAAAGAAATAAAAAAATCATACACCCACATTAACATTTGAAAGTATTTTTCAAAGGAACGAAAAAAATACCCCACATCTTTATTAACACTTTTCCATTTTTGTAAATCTTAAATTTTTTTCATCAAATTCTTTGAAAATTTCAATGGAAATTTCAATTGAAACAAAAAATTAAAAAAAAAACCATATTTCTTGAAAAGTCAACAAATACTAAGAAGACATTTGGTTCATAGATTAGAATCATGATATTAGAACCATTTTTGATTTACGTGTATTTTTTATGAGAAAAAACATTGTAGAGAACTATGAATCATGATTTAAATCATGGTATGAATCCCCTTACCAAACGTCTCCTAAATATGTATTTCTGATATTTTAGTTTTTTAGAATTTCTCTCTTTTTTTTTCCTGTTTGTTAGTTTCTTATGATAATTCCTTGGGTTTTCTTATAATTCAAACTTTTCTTATAACATTAGAGATCACTTTGCTAATGGATTACACCAATACGTTCAACTTTTAATTATAAAGGAGCACTAACAATTATATCTGAGGAAAAAAAAAAAAAGAAAGGCAATATTAATAAGCATATAAAGTAGCCAGACATTTTATTTATCTTTAACTTTTATAGAAGCATATAGAACTGTACTATTTTTTAATACAATAAAGGTAAGAAGATTGATGAATAATATAAAAATAATTTTTGTGAAGAAAGTTAGAAAACAATTAGAAGTTGTTTTCCTTATCTGTTTTTATTTTCTAGTACTTACAAACAATGTTACATTAAATTATTTAATTATTAATTAATAAATAGATATGACTATAACTAATAAATAGATAGTAATTACTTAATTATTAATTAATATTAAATTATTAATATTAAATTTGTAATTTTACTAATAAAAATGATGAATAAAAATATTAATTAATTATCTAGTTAAAGATTAATTACCAAAAATTGATTATATAATAAATTAATAATAGAATAATTAATAAGTTATTACAAATAAGTAACTAATAATTAATATATCAATCATGTATATTAATTATAATCCATTAATTAAAAAATAGTTGATAAATAAAAAAATAGTAATTACTCAATTAATAGTCAATATTAACTTATATAATAAATTATAATATACTAATCAATAGTAATTAATAATTGATGATTAACAATTCATCATTATTTAAAGAATAATTATCAAAAATTAATCATGTAATATATCAAATAATAGATTATAGTAACTAATTACTAATTATTTAATTATGTAACTAAAAGTTAATTATTTAAATAGTAAATCGAATATTAATATATTATTTATATACTAATATGAACTTCATATTCCTATCCAATTCAGCCAGCCAAACGAGGCCTAAGAATATAAGATATATCTTTTATTTTATGACATTATTGTATAGATTGTTCTCGATCTCGCTTGTCATTGATTATGATACAAGAATATGTTGAAAATGGTGTCCTAAAAGTATGAGATGTAATAAGATATTTATTATTTATTTAATAAAAGAGTTTATTCATTATTTTTTGTGCATATATTAATGAATATTTTATGAATATCAGTGAAAATTCCATAATTATTTATGTGACCTTAAATATTGTATATAAGTGGTATATGCTAGATGATAATATTTAAGGATAATAATCAAAACATTATTCGTAATGAATTTAATTAAAATTTAGAATTTTTAATTAAAACATTACTAATACATGTCATTCCCATTTAGAATGGAACAATGTTATCCGCACTGTTAATATGGTAAAATATTAAATGAGTGTATTACGCATAATGAGATTATGTAAAACGAAGTCACAGACACAATATGAATTTATGATAATTTTCGTTAAGTATAGAAATTCTAATTGAGTCTACCGATGGTCATATATAGGATGATCTTAATCCTGAGTTCTTAACAGACTCCTATTTATAGATTTGTGTCCTTTGATTTACTTGGTAGTATTTTGGAGACATGATGAAGTGAGTAGCCGGTAATCTTATTATACGAGATGAAATATATTCATTCTTGAGAAAGAAGTAGATAAATAATTCCCTTGCAGTGTTGATTCGGTACTTAGATTAGTAGGAGCGCTCTAGTTCATGAATTTATTTTATGAGTCACTATCCATTAGAGAATCAATGGTACTCAAGAATAAAGATGTAATTAGAGAGGTTAACGGATTTCATCTAGCTCAATTATGAAGTATTTATGGAGGATTGATCTATATGCAATGACTATATCAAATGGACACTTCACAATTTAGACGTAATTTATATCTATAATTACGAGAGTGCAATTCCAAGTTTATATTGGAGTAACTTTTGAAATTAATAGAATAAAAAAATTAATTAAAGAGTTTAATTAATTATTAATTTTATTGGAGCTTAGAATTATAAGTCCATTAGTACCCGTGGTGTTCTTGTAATTCTACAAGACACTAAGGGCAAAATGAGAATTTTAGAATTATAGAATTCTAAAATAAAATGCTTAAGCATAATTAATTGAGAATTAATTATAAATTAAATAATGTGATTATTTAAGTTCAACTTTAAATTTGAATTTTGAAACACACATGTGAAGGTGTTCACATGCTGTGAACGCACAACACAGTGTGAATCCCTTTGGGATTTAAATTGCTTGCTCTCCATGTTTATCCAATTAACTTATTTGATAAGTTGTCCAATTTGAAATTCAAATTGATTTAAGTTTGACTTCAATTCGAATTTGAATTTAAGTTAAAATTATACTCCATAATAAAATTTTGCCCTATTTTTTATCTACAAAATTGCGCCTACCACAGGGAGGAGTTTCCCTATGGTGGCCAGCCAATTAAGATAAGGGAGAAATGGATTTGTTTCAAAATCAAACATGAAGTGGGAGATAATTAACAAGCTTTATCTTAGAGATTGATGTGATTTGTCACAAGCGTACGAATCGTAAAAGTAATATAATGAGAGAATAACATATCGTTCTCACGAAGACTAGCTTAATAATTACTGAAATTTATATTTTTACTTTATCTAGACAAATAAAATCTCTGAGATAGATTAAAACAGAAAAACAAGCAAAATAAAATAACACAAATTATATGCAAAATAATTATGAGAAGAGATCAATGCAAGGAAAACACTAGAGCATACAAGTTTCACCAAGAGAGTTCCAATTTAATTCCAATTATTCACAAACATCGCCTCCCATTCATGTAGTAGAACAAAAAATCCTAATTTTTCTAATAGTCCTTCTGGGGATGCTATTAAAAATCTTTCTAATATGTAAATTTACTATCACTAGATGTAAATCCCGCCATCTTAGAAATTCATTAAGTTCTTTAGTTTTTCCAAAATTGCTCTCGCAACACGTAATCTATCTCTCGATGTCCTACGCACCTTACGGTTCCTTTTTTAGAAACTATTCCTAAAAATCTCCTTCTCAGGTTTCAATTTAGGTTTTCAATTCAATTCAATAAGTGATCAATTTAATGAAAGCATTAAGAACAATAAAAGAAACACATACGTGAATGGAAAACTCTTAGTGAATAAACTTCATTGAAAGAAAATAACGGAAATTAAATATTCATATCTTGGCTAAACTTGTAGCCCTAGTTTAGAAATTTAGATCATCATTGAAAAAGAAAACATAATGACAATAAAATTTAACATAAGAAATTTAGGAAAGAGTAAAACTGTTTGACGAATTCGAAGTTGAACTCCGTTGTCAAATGAATCCTCTTCTCCTTCGTAGAGCCTACTTCTCTCCTTCTTTTCTTAGCCAAAAAGATGTGGAAAATAATCCTAAAAATCCTATTTATAGAGTTTTGAATTATATTGGCATTGTCGTAAATTTCTGGAACTCCACATCACTCAAATTGGCAAAATTTTGAAGTAGCGCCGCAGCCCTACTATTTGGGCACCGCGGCCCTTTCCTAAAAAATAGCCTATACACGTGATGCTTCGAAGCAGAGCTGCGGCCCTAGGCGAAAAAGCCTAGGCTTTTTTCTCTCAGGTTTTTATACCACAAATGAACCATTTGAAGGCCTAGGCGCCATCTTTAAAGGCCAAGGCCTTCCAATATCAATTTAGCTCCAAAAATTACTCCGACACGCACCTACGAACTCTAAATGATACCAATCTGCAAAACCAACTAAAATTACGTAAAGTAACTACTAAAGCTACTCTAAAACCAACAAACACTCAATTAGATGTATCAAAAGATAAGCATAAATCTAATGTATCAAATACCCCCAAACTTGAGATTTTGCTAGTCCTCGAGCAAAACAAAAGTAAAGAAAAGAAAATAAAGAAACTAATAAGAAATCGAAGTACACGTGACAACTTGTTGATGTTTTCACAATCTTGCCTCAGAGATTCCACATAATTAGTACCCCAGGAGATGCTTCAGAAATCATATTCCATGTAGAATTTCAATCCTAATGCCAATTTCTACCTCACTTAAAGCTCCATGAGTGTATGTGTGTAAAGCTTTTCGATGTCAACCATCCGCCCTCGGATCATATTATGCAACCCAAGTTCTTTAAAAATGGATCTCTTAGTTTTAAGGATGTTTAGAACTCCATAGGCCAGTTTTTTCACATCACTTTCCACTAATGTAGAACGAACATCATACCAAAGATTATTAGGACTTTATTTGGCTTGTAATGTGAGGCTTGGGTTCAAGGTAGGATGATGGATACCACTTTTGCTTAAGTCACTCACGTGCACACAATCATACCATGTTCTTTCCTTGAGCTTCTTTAATTCTCCTTAATTCCCCCAAACTTACTTTCAAACCTCCATTTGTAAACCACTTTATTCATCATCAAAATTTTTTTTTCACACACCCCCAAACTTATTTCTTTACTTGAATGCACAGAGTGGGGTGTCTCAACCTTCATTTTTTTTCCTTCTTTCTTTCACGCTCCTCCCATCCGCCCAAAACTTATTGTAACTCAAAATATTCTTCTCTAATGATTATATGCACATAAGTGAAGGGTCAGATGAGGGAATATTATTTAAAGCTAGGTTCAATTACGGGTGACAAAGAAAAAGGTCTAAACAAGCTCAAAAGGGGTACTAGGGATTTGTATTACGAGCTCTACAAACATTGCAGGGCGTAGCCCGCCAACCCAATTTTTTGTGCCAAAATTCACTTGTTTTCATCAATTTCGGAGGAAAAACATAAGAGAACTGTGACTGAAGACGACCATTACTTTTGATCCAAAAATCGTTGCTGGGCCAATAATATACCAAATCCAAGCTCCTTTCAAGCTCTAAAAATGTGGTAGGGCGTTGCCCGTCAACCCAATTTTTTGGGCAAAAATTCACTTGTTTTCATCAGTTTCGGAAGAAAAAAAATCAGAGAACAGTGACTGAACACGGCCATAACTTTTGATCCAGAAATCGTTGCTGGGCCTATAATAAACCAAATCGAAGCCCTTTTCGAGCTCTACAAACGTGGCAGGGCGTAGCCTGTCAACCTAATTTTTTGGGCCAAAATTCACTTGTCATCATCAGTTTCGGAGGAAAAAAAATCAGAGAACTGTGACTGAAGACGGCCATAATTCGATCTCTACAAACGTGGCAGGGCGAAGCCCGCCAACCCAATTTTTGGGGCCAAAATTCACTTGTTTTCATCAATTTCGGAGAAAAAAAAATTAAAGAACTGTAACTGAAGACGGTCATAATTTTTGATCCAGAAATCGTTGCTGGGTCTATAATATATCAACTTGAAGCACTTTTCGAGCTCTACAAACGTGGTAGGGCTTAGCCCGCCAACCCAATTTTTTGTGCCAAAATTCATTTGTTCTCATAAGTTTCAGAGGAAAAAAAATCGGAGAACTGTGACAGAAGACGGCCAAAACCTTTGATCCATAAATCATTGTTGGGCCTATAATATACCAAATCGAAGCACTTTTTGAGGTCTACAAACATGACAGGGCGTAGCCCGCCAACCCAATTTATTGGGCCAAAAATCACTTGTTTTCATTAATTTCGAAGTAAAAAAAATCGGAGAACTGTGACTGAAGACGGCCATAACTTTTGATCCAGAAATCGTTGCTGGGCCTAAAATATACCAAATCGAAGCTCCTTTCGATCTCTACAAACCTGGTAGGACATAGCCCGCCAACCCAATTTTTGGGGCCAAAATTCACTTGTTTTCATCAGTTTCGGAGGAAAAAAATCGCAGAACTGTGACTGAAGACGTCCATAACTTTTGATCCAGAAATCGTTGCTGGGCCTATAACATACCAAATCGAAGCTCCTTTTGAGTTCTACAAACATGGCAAGGCGTAGCCTGCCAACCCAATTTTTATGGCCAAAATTCACATGTTTTCATTAGTTTCGGAGGAAAAAACATCAGAGAACTATGACTAAAGACGGCCATAACTTTTGATCCAGAAATCGTTACTGGGCTTATAATATACCGAATCGAAGCTCTTTCCGAGCTCTGTAAACGTGGCAGGGCGTAGCCCGCCAACCCAATTTTTGGGGCCAAAATTCAATTATTTTCATCAGTTTCGGAGGAAAAAAATCAGAGAACTATGAGTGAAGACGGCCATAACTTTTGATCCAGAAATCGTTGCTGGGCCTATAATATACCAAATTGAAGCTCCTTTCGATCTCTACAAACGTGGCAAGGCGTATCCCGCCAACCCAATTTTTGGGGCCAAAATTCACTTGTTTTCATCAGTTTCGGAGGAAAAAAATCAGAGAACTGTGACTGAAGACAGCCATAACTTTTGATCCAGAAATCGTTCATGGGCCTATAATATACCAAATCGAAGCTCTTTTCGAGCTCTACAAATGTGGAAAGGAGTAGCCCACCAATCCAATTTTTTTGGTAAAAATTCACTTGTTTTCATCAGTTTCAGTGGAAAATAAATCAGAGAACTATGACTGAAGAAGGCCATAACTTTTGATCTAGAAATCGTTACTGGGCCTATAATATATCAAATCGAAGCTCTTTTCGAGCTCTACAAACGTGACAGGACGTAGCCCACCAACCCAATTTTTATGGCAAAAATTCATTTGTTTTCATCAGTTTCGCAGGAAAAAAAATTGAGAAACTGTGATTGAAGACGGCCATAACTTTTGATCCAGAAATCGTTGCTGGGCCTATAATATACTAAATCGAAGCACTTTTCAAGTTCTACAAATGTGGCAGCGCGTAGCTCGCCAACCCAATTTTTTGGGCCAAAAATCACTTATTTTCATCAATTTCGGAGGAAAAAAAATCAGAGAATTGTGACTGAAGACGGCCATAACTTTTGATCCAGAAATTGTTGTTGGGCCAATAATATACCAAGTCGAAGCTCTTTTCATGCTCTACAAACGTGGCAGGGCGTAGCCCCCCAACTCAATTTTTTGGGCCAAAATTCACTTGTTTTCATCAGTTTCGGAGGAAAAAAATCGGAGAACTGTTACTGAAGATGGCCATAACTTTTGATCCAGAAATCGTTCTTGGGCCTATAATCTACCAAATCGAAGCTCTTTTCGAGCTCTACAAACGTGGCAGCGCGTAGCCCGCCAACCCAATTTTTTGGCCGAAAATTCACTTGTTTTCATCAGTTCCGGAGGAAAAAAAATTAAAAACTGTGATTGAAGACGGCCATAACTTTTGATTCAAAAATCGTTGCTGGGCCTATAATATACTAAATCAAAGCACTTTTTGAGGTCTACAATCGTGGCGTGGCGTAGTAGGCCAACCCAATTTTTTGGGACAAAAATCACTTGTTTCCATCAATTTCAGAGGAAAAATAATCAGAGAACTGTGACTGAAGACGACCATAACTTTTGATCTAGAAATCGTTGATGGGCTTATAATATACCGAATCTACTCCCTTTTCGAGCTCTACAAACGTGGCAGGGCATGGCATGCCGACCCAATTTTTGGGTCCAAAATTCACTTGTTTTCAGCAGTTTCGGAGGAAAAAAATTGGAGAACTGTTACTGAAGACAGCCATAACTTTTTATCCAGAAATCATTGCTGGGCCTATAATACACCAAATCGAAGCTCTTTTCGAACTCTACAAACATGGCAGGGTGTAGCCCGCCAACCCAATTTTTTGGGCCAAAATTCACCTATTTTCATCAGTTTCGGAGGAAAAAAATTGAAGAACTGTTACTGAATACGGTCATAACTTTTGATCCAGAAATCGTTGCGGGGCCTATAATATACCAAATCGAAGCTCTTTTCGAGCTCTACAAACGTGGCATGGCGTAGCCCGCCAAACCAATTTTTTGGACCAAAATTCACTTCTTTTCATCAGCTTAGGAGGAAAAAAAATCAGAGAACTGTGACTAAAGACGGCCATAACTTTTGATCTAGAAATCGTTGCTGGGCCTATAAATACCAAATTGAAGCTCTTTTTGAGCTCTACAAATGTGGCATGGGGTAGCCTGCCAACCCAATTTTTTGGATGAAAATTCACTTGTTTTCATCAGTTTCGGAGGAAAAAAAATCAGGAAACTGTGATTGAAGACGGCCATAACTTTTGATCCAGAAATCATTGTTGGGCCTATAATATACCAAATAGAAGCACTTTTCGAGGTCTACAAACGTGGCAGGGCGTAGCTCGCTAACATAATTTTTTGGGCCAAAATTCACTTGTTTTCATCAATTTCGGAGGAAAAAAATCAGAGAACTGTGACTGAAGACGGCCATAACTTTTGATCCAGAAATCGTTGTTGGGCCTATAATATACCAAATCGAAGCTCTTTTCGAGCTCTACAGACGTGGCATAGCGTAGCCCGCCAACCTAATTTCTTGTGCCAAAATTCACGTATTTTCATCAATTTTGGAGGAAAAGAAATCGGAGAACTGTGAATGAAGACGGCCATAACTTTTAATCCAGAAATCGTTGCTGGGCCGATAATATACCAAGTCGAAGCTCTTTTCAAGCTCTACAAACGTGGCTAGGCGTAGCCCGCCAACCCAATTTTTTGGGCTAAAAGTCACTTGTTTTCATCAGTTTCGGAGGAAAAAAAATTGGAGAACTGTGACTGAAAACGGCCATAACTTTTGATCCAGAAATCGTTGCTGGGCCTATAATATACCAAATCGAAGCTCTTTTCGAGCTCCAAAAACGTGGCAGGGTGTAGCCAGCCAACCCAATTTATTGGGCTAAAATTCACTTGTTTTCATCAGTTTTGGAGGAAAAAAAATCGGAGAACTGTGACTGAAGACGGCCATAACTTTTGATCCAGAAATTATTGCTGGGTCTATAATATACCAAATCGAAGCTCCTTTCGAGCGCCACAAACGTGGCAGGGGTTAGCCCGCCAACCCAATTTTTGGGGCCAAAATTCACTTATTTTCATTAGTTTCAGAGGAAAAAAAAATCAAAAAACTGTGACTGAAGACGGCCATAACTTTTGATCTAGAAATCGTTGATGGGCCTATAATATACCGAATCGAAGTTCTTTTCGAGCTCTACAAACGTGACATGGCGTAGCTCGCCAACCCAATTTTTGGGGCCAAAATTCACTTGTTTTACTTTGCCCTTTTTGCCTACTTTTTTTTTCTTTTTACTTTTTCTCATTTAAACGTTCCTTCAACTCTTTTTTTTTTGTTTACTTCTTACACTTTTTAAATTGCTTTTTGTCTTTAAATTTTACTTCTATTTACTTTATTGTTTTATTCTATGTTTTTTTTTTTTTTGCTTTTTTTTTTTCTCACTTGAACTTTCCTCCAACGTTTCCTTTTTTTCTTACGATTGTTTATCGTGTTGTTTTGTTCATTGTTTTTGTCTCTCCTTCTAGTATTCACACTTTTTGAAATTACTTTTTTTTTTGTTTCTTTGTCGTTTTCTTTTTATTTTTTCTCATTTAAACTTTCCTTCAACTATGCTCTTTTTTTTTTACTTTGTCGTTTTGTTCTTTTTTTTTTTGTTTCTGCTTTTTCGCACTTTTTTAAACTACTCTTTCCTCTAAAAAAAAATAAATATAGAAATTTTCAACAAAGTAAAGAGAAGTGAAATTTATGTGGAAAAAGTAATTTTTCAACACTTTTTTTTTTGTTATTTTCTTCAATACTCTCCATTTTTTTTCTAGTTTTTTACACTTTTTAAGATTACTTTTTCTCCATTAAATTTTACTTATTTTTACATTGCTGTTTTATTCTACGTGTTGTTTTTTTTTTTTTCGTTTTTTAATTTTATTTTTTCTCACTTAAAGATTCCTTCAACTCCTTTTTCTCTTACTATTGTTGGTTTTTTTTTCCCTTCTAGTTTTTCAGACATTTTGAACTTACTTTTTCTCACTAAATTTTATCTATGTTTACTTTGTCCTTTTTTTCTTGGTTTTTTTTTTAAAATTTTGTTTTCTCATTTAAAGTTCCTTTCAGCCCTATTTTTTTTCGTTTACTTTTTCTTAGTCCTTTTCTCACTAAATTTTGTTTACTTTTTTCTGCTTTTTATTTTTTCCCTCTTAAATTTTCCTTTGACTCTTTTTTAACTTTTGTTTACATGTTGTTTTCTTTTTATTTTTTATTTTATTTTCTTGATTTTCACACGTTTTGGATTTATTTTTTCTCCCTAAATTTTACTTTTTTTCTTTCTACAATATTTGTTTGTTACATTTTAGTCAGTTTGCTACAGTTCTCTTTTCATCAGTTTAATCATTTAGATCACATTTTGTTGTAGGAAAGGAATGGAATAGAAAGGAAAAATGTATGATTCTGTTGTTTGATTGGCTAAAGCATAAAGAATTGACATTCCGTTAGAATGACTTACCCCATTTTGATGTAAGGAATCACGAGTCTGAACTATTTTTTTTTCCATGTTTACCCTTCTTTCTTAAATTTATTTCCCACCACCATCATATCCTTCCCTCCACCACCGTCCTCCGATGACATTACCGGTGCTTAATTCCTTGCTTGGGTAAGATCCGCCATCGAGCACCGCTGTCACCCATCGGCCAAATACCCATCCGGTAAAGCCCAACGCCACCTGAGACCGTCATTCATCGTCTTCCAAAGACTCACTCCTGTCAGCTTGAGTTTCTTTTTTTTGCTGCTACCCACATCAGATCCACCACTCTTCTGAAAAATAGGCTTAAAATGTGTAATGTGTTTAATGAGTAGGCTCCAAAATAGAAAGTTTCAATGAGTAGGCCTTTTATTAAATGAAAAAATGTGTATTCCCTAAATGCCCTTCTCCTTTTCTCTCAAATTAAAAGAAAAAACGTTTGAAAAGGAGGAGCTAAATCCCCTCCTTCGCTGGGGCAGTCACGAGGAAACGTTGCCGGCCAAAGTTCACCGGCGGCGCCGCCTTTCACCGCCGGAGAATGCCCCTACCGACGTTGACAATCGCTGGCATCCATGGTGATTAACAGTCCGAGCATTATTCTCTCAAATCTTGTATTTTTTATGCTTAATTCATTGTTTGAATGCTGGGTAATCGTGGTTTGGTATTTTATTTGAAAAACCAACAAGAATCATGCTATTTCATGGCCTCTTCGGAGTTGAGTAATCTGCAAAATCGAAGAAACTCACGTCTGTCATTTCTTTCCGTTCTGACTGGTGGGAGCGGTAAGAAACCTGAGTCCGGTCAGAAAGTTCTTACTGGTGTGCCCTGTAAGAAAATTGCCAACCGGTCTTTCCAGTAAGAAAGATCTGATCGGGCATAATTTTTAAGGATATTTTGGTCATTCACTCTTATCCCAGGAATAAAAAAAATGAAAATTGAAATTCCATTTATAACGGGTTTACGAATTGAATGGGTGTACATTTGGGGCCTATTGACTTAAAAAATCCCACTCTTCTTGCCATCGGAGTTCATCTGCATAGCATTGCCACCGCCAAATTTCGACGCGCAGAACATCCCGTCATCAGATTTCGACACGCACAAGTTCCCCACCACTGGAGTTCGTTTAATAGAAGGTCGTCGTTGCAAGACTTCAACCCATAGAGCTTTTCCTCACTAAGAATATCATTCAGATCTGTTAGAATGGCTTTTTTTTTGTCTCAGATTTGAGTCTACAGCATTGGGGAAGACAACCTGCAATTTTTCTTTTGTTTGCTTTGTTTTTTGAGACTTTATCTGGTGTTTTTTTTTTTTTTATAAAAATATCAGGGGGAGTTTAGTATGGGATAATCATAAGGGTGGGAATAGGAATCTTTCAGATTTTCATGTTTGGTACAATTATTAGAATTTTTTAAAACCCAGAAAAGTGAAGCCCATGGGTTTCACATTACACTATTTTAAGGTAATCTTAATCCCACCTAATAAGGTGTTATTCAAATTCCTAAGAATCTCATAATCATGGAAATCTCATAATAATAACAATAATAATAATAATAATAATAATAATAATAATAATAATAGTAATAGTAATACTA
>NW_010365273.1:466834-481489 GCF_000414095.1 Morus notabilis
TTATAAGTATAATTATTATAATAATTATTATAATAATTATAATGATAATAATAATAATAATTTTATTATTATTATTATTATTATTCATTTAAAAAAATATTTTTTAATTCACAACATTCTCATGCACAACCAAACACAGTAATGTAATATTCCTAGGAATTTGAGAAAGATTTCTGTATGGAACCAAACACAATAATGTATTATTCCTAGGAATCATATTACCCTCCATCACTTTCCTGAGAATATGATTCCTTATGATTACCCCATACCAAACGCCCCCTCAGTGTTATTTATTTATTAATGGAAAAAATAATATAAATTTAACGGTTGATATACAAATATTCTTAAAAAAGAGAAAAATCAAAGAAATTCCTTTTTTTTTCTTTTTTTTACGATTTAGCAAGACCTAAAAAAACAATCTGATAAAGATTCTTTCAAATTTTGTTTGTTATTCTTTTTGTTTTGTTTGAAGAGTTTTTAATAAAGAAATCAGTTTCTATTGAAATTTTAATGGGCCCCTACACTACCACGAAGTTATAATTCAACCAATTCTAGCCAGTGTGCATCAACCGTTAGTTTCTATAATTTGACGTTGTATATCCTTTAAATTAGATCAAACAGTTGGCAATTAGTGAGGGCATCTAGGGGTATTTGCTTCATCCTTTTACTGGTAGCCGGTTAAGACCTAATCAATTAAAAAAATTAAAAGTAAAAGTACTAGGGGTGGAAACAAAAACGAAGATGGTGATGTGAGGCGAGAATTATCAGAAATGAAGAAGGCGCCGGAAGTGCGACATCTGTAGAGGGGCGATTCCAGCAAGGGAAGGCGGCAGAGCTTCTGGGTTCTGATTATTGGGGTCCTCTGAAAATATGTACACCTGTGGTTAGTGCTGGAACTTTGGACGGGCCGTCCGCGACCGCTCAAAAAGCCCGAGGATTTGCCCGAGCCCGAACCCGACCCGCCCGAGATTTTTGGGCCGCCGCCCGAGCCCGAATTTCACCTTGAACGGGCCGCGGGCTTGTATTCGGCGGCATATATATATTAGTATTACAATTTATATATATATATATATTATATTTATATATGTATTACAATTTGAAATGAACACACGAACTCGGGTTTTCAGGCAGAATTCGGGTAAAAATTCAAAAAATAGCCATTTTCGGGTTTTCGGGCAATTCGGGCAACTCAGGCAACTCAGATTTTCGGGCAAAATTCAAAAAACTAGTCGTTTTCGGGTATTCGGGCAATTCGAGCACCTCGGGCGGGTCGGGCAATTCAGGCAGGTGGGAAAAATTCGGCCAAAATTCAAAAATTCGGGCTTCGGGTCGGGCAGTTTGGGCTTGGTCAGAAAAATTCAAAAACATCCCGGCAGACGGCGGTATACGGTGGTTAGACGGCGGGGGGCAAGGGTGGACATGTCAAATTCGGGCTGCCCGAGCCCGAACCCGAATTTCTTGCTTGGGCGGGCAGGAATTGGGCCGGCCCGCCCGAGCCTGAAAAAATTCGGGCTTCGGGCGGCCCGCCGACCTGAAGTTCCAGCACTACCTGTGGTGACGAATAATGCACGGCAACGAGGAAGAGGATGTGGCTCTTTAGGCGGTGATTGACACATTTCTAGTGGGTTTTCAACGCATGAGTGGCGGGATTTTGTAAATCGGAGGTTGGCAAGTCCGAATGGTGCAGGCGGTGCCGGCAGAGGACTTCGATGCGTAGTTGTCGCCGGTGGCTCCTGGGCGGCAGCATGGAGGTGTTTGTAGCCTGACGGGAGGCAACTATTTGGGTGTACTGACTATTTTTTTTTGGAATTTTTAGTCCGATTAGAATTGATTTTAAAATAATTTTATTTTTAATAAAAAATAAAAATGAGATTGTTTTAAGAATGAGACTGATTTTAAAATTACATTTGGTTAATTTTTTAAGAGGTTTTGAATATAATAAAAAAGTAAAATTATGTTTATTAATTAATATATGATAAATTATTAATAAGTATTAAAAAATAAAAATAGAAAAGTGAAAAAAAAAATTTAACTGTTTTTTAATTTTTTCATAAAAATTATATTCATTGTTTTCGTTTTCGTTTTTAAAATATTTATTAAACAAACGTCATTTTGTTTTCATTTTTACTTTTTATTTCTCGAAATCGTTTTCTACTAAAAATTTTTATTTTTTGCTAAAATTCATTTTCAAAAACGGATCTAAACACACATAATAATTAAAAGAGAGAATGATAGTATAATAATTTTAAAAAGAAAATATAGCATTAAAATCAAATCAATAATTACAGTAGGTGTATGAGAAAGCAAATAGGTATTATAGAAATAGTATCTATAAAAAAATAGATTTTTTCCATATTTATTCAAGGGTATTAATTACTGGAGTATTTATAAAATTTATGGTTGTAAATATAAATATTCTTATAGTAAATTTAAATCCATTAATTCTAAAAAATTTTCGAGTCGCGTTATCATGAACCAAATTGTCAACTTATCTTGCACTCTACATAATTCTCCATCTTCAGGCCATTAATGTAAGAGGAGAAAATATCATGATATAAAGTGACATGATACGAAGCACCGAAGTTTGCAAACGCAATGTAAATTTTTACGGTCTCATTTTGTTCTCCGATTCGAGTTTTTAATTCGAGCTGAGATATGACTCCTTCTTAGAGTTTTTTTACTGTAGTAGAAAAAATTAGATGTGATTTTTTGTGATAATTTTTTACTGTAACAAATTATAATTAAAATTCGAATCGGAGAACTTAACAAGACTTACGTTTAGATTAATACTGCAACCATCGCAAATAAAAACAAGACATCATCTTCAACTAACATTGCAACCATATTACCTCCTCTGTTTTTTTTTTTTTTTTTTCCATCTTTTTCATTGTTTGGTTTCCTTTTAAGTACTCAGCACTCTATTGACAACAATCACAACATTTAATCTTCGAATTAGCCTTCGTGAATCTTTATTTTTTTAGGAAAAAAGAGATTAATAGTGTCCTCAAGCTCCCATATCCAACAATCACTTGACAATCTACTAAGATCATAAATAGAAAAAATAAACTTGGCTCAAACTTTCGCTAACTAGATTCAGAAAATCCAGATTCACATTGATCCAAGCCATATTTGACAGGTTAATGAGAGGCCTAATTACAGCCTTACAATGAACGATGATAATTGATCTCAACATAATATAAACAAATTTCTTAATAGATCGTCTTTTACTGGTACGCCACACTATGGGTGGTCTTTTGAGTTTAATCTCGCCAGTGACTTATCAATTACTATTCTTTATAAATTTGTTTTGGCCGCATTGGCTTCATATTTTAAGTCTCATTTATTTTATCGATTTGAGTTTTTAATTTTAATTTTATTACAATTAAAAACTCTCATAAAAAGTTACTTTTAACTTTTTCTTCTACAATAAAAAAAACTCTAAAAAAATTTATATCCCAACTCAGATTAAAAATTTTAATTAGCAAATTAAGGTCTCGTTCATTTCACCGATTCGAATTTTCAGTTTTAGGTTTCTACAGTAAAAAGTTCTAAGAAAATGTTATATCTAACTTTTTCTGATACAATAAAAAACTCTTAAAAAATGTCATATCTTAACTCGAATTGAAAATTCAAATCCGAGAAGTGAACGGGGCCTAAATGAAGCCTTAATTAATACCCTTCGCTGCTACTTTGTTTGCTTTTCTAGGTTGTTGTCTTTTGTTGAATGAAATTCACATTTAGCCAAAAAATGAAAAACGCAAAATATCTGTTAATAAAAATAAAAAAAATTTAAAAGCCGAACAAAATATCATCTTTACGTAACTATCAATGCCCATAGATCATTTTTCTCATCGTACGGACCAGATTTCTCGCTGGAAAAGTCCTCGTGGGGATTTCTCTTGGCGTTCCAACACATCTTCCACCTCCCACTAGCCTGTTCATCGTCCTCAAGTTGACTGCTTCTTCAAATCTCGTCATCTTTCCTTTCCGACATCGCCCGACAAAAGAATTCCAATTCCCTTGGAACTGTTTAAGGTCAGTGGTTTTTTACATAATCCGTACCATGAAATGAATCCTAATATTTCACTTTCTAATTCTATCACGCGATTAAATCCAAACGACATGAATATGGCTCTGTCGGGCTTTCGTCATTGGTAAAAAAATGTAGTGGTTCTGATTTTACTCTTTGACTTTTTCAGACATCATGACTTGGGTAGCTGTTTCTTCTCCTACTTCAACGTCTCTGATCACGGCCTCTTCTTTTTTCGCCTCAAGGAATCAACCGTCTAATCGTCCGTCTTGTTTGGGTTTCCATGTGCTCTGCCGCAGCGGATCCTTCTCTGCCTCCTTCATTTCCAGCCACCTCAAGTTTTCTCTCCACGATGCTCTCGATTCTTCTGGAATCCAAACTTCTCATGCCAGGGTCTGTTGAATTATCTAGTTTCATTTTTATAAAAATGGCTATAAAATCAATTTCTTACCAGAATTAGTAATGAATTTAAATGCCTGTTTTTCGCTTTCCGTGAATTCTTTGCATTTGGTTGAAATGGATTGATTTCGTATGTGGGTTTGATTTGTTTTGTTGAAAATTTGATGCATTCATGGTGATTGAACCTTTTTTTTTACGCTTATAATCTTAGAATCATTTCTTTCAGTTTCTGATGTTCAACTGCATTTCTATCTACTATTATATTTAGATGAAAATAATACGGAAATTGTAGTAAATAGAAACTAAGTTAAATAAATAAGATAACTTAAAACTATTTGAAGTAAACGCTTTAAATATAGTAATTTACTGTGTAAATGTTTCATTTCTGACATAAAAAATGGTAAAACATCTTTATTTACATGAAAAGAAAATTCTTTTTATCAATTGTAAAAAGAAAATTTATGTGAAAAAATATCTTTTTACTAGTCGTAAATGAAATATTTACACGGTAATGCTATTTGTTTCAAATAGTTTTAAAATTTACTATATACTTAATTTAGTTTTGTAAATCTACTATTTACTACATCCTTCCGAAATAATATACATCTTGAAGAGTAACACGTGCACATTCATGATGTTCGTGATAAAATTTTACATGGTGTGTATTACTGCTCGTGTTTAGTTCCCACTTGTGAAATTTTGGGTGTTTATTCTTCTTTTATTTTAATCCATTGATGAATTTAATGCCTACGTAATGTTTTCCCTTTCTGCTTTATACTGTTTGTTTTAAAGCACCAGCGGTTTTTTCGCTGTCTGGTGTTCTTGTGCCTCTTTTGAGCGTCTCTGAGTATGAAATGAGATTGATTATTTTGTGAAAATGGGATGCATTTGTGATAATTGAACAGGAAGCTAGGGAAGGATTCTGCTCGCAGATTCAGAAACTTTCTGACATAGAGAGAGAAACCAGCATTAGCATCAATAGATATGTTGATTTGGGGAAAACAGCTCTTTACATAGCAGCAGAGGATGATTCCCTCGTGTCTCATTCGTCCGTTCCTCTCCCTGTTGATGCTTTCATTGATAGATTGGATGATCTTTCAATGTGTTATTGCTCTCATTACAGCTCCTCGTTTTGGTGGTCACCTGAGAATTTCTTCAACAGTTTAGAAAGCTATTTATATGATAAGAAGGTACTATTGATTTATTGTTGAGTTTATTCACAAGTAAACTGCAAATTATGTCAGAAAATGAAATATAGTGGTTATGTCAGAAAATGAAATATAGTGGTTTAGACTCAATATGTCATGTGGTACTTGACTGGGTGAACAAGTTCATATTTTGATATTTGTGTAGTTTCGTTTCTCGTCATTGTGATAACTTATATTGTCTCATTATTGAATAATGCCATGGAAACTTGCTTAGAGGTTTTACCTGGTAAAGAATTCTGCGTGAAAAATTTGAGTCTCAACTGTTGCCCTTTTGTCTTAATTGTCTTTGCCTTGGTGTGGAATTGTTTCTTGTTTCAGGGCTTCCGAAGAAGCAGTGTGAAGCATCAATTAGAGTCGCGAGCTCTTTATCTTCACTCGGTAATGGATCTTTGGCCCACATGTTTCACAGGGTGTCTTCTTGATTTATTCATGCTTTATTTTCAAACCTGGTCGTTGGTTTCAGTAGTTTATCTTATCTTACTCTTTAAACAGGTTTTGACTCACCGTTCAGGAGCATGTTTCACAGGGTGTCTTCTTGATTTATTCATGCTTTATTTTCAAACCTGGTCGTTGGTTTCAATAGTTTATCTTATCTTACTCTTTAAACAGGTTTTGACTCACCGTTCAGGATCCACAGCAATGCTTTCACTTATATACTCTGAGATTCTAAAAATGCTTCGTTTGTGGGGCCTTTTGGATTTCGATGCGGAGATATTTGTTCCTCGCAATCTTGATACCCTTCCCAGAGGTTACCATAAACATAAAAGTAAGGACTCTGATCAGGCACACATAATGACATCACAAGCTCTACTGGTGGAGGTGACTATTTTTTCTTCCTCTTTCACTTATTTACATGAACTATATCACTTGAATCACATATGCTGGTCTAACTCTTTGATAAATTACCCAATATTGCATATGTCGGTGGTTAATTTTGTGGATGATGTAGTTGTCTCTTCTCTAGTGCTTGTATCTTTAGTATTCTTCTTCTTCTTCTTCTTCTTCTTCTTCTTTTAGTTTTATTTTTTTTAATAGGAGAGTTTCTTCACTAGTGCTTGTACTTTAGGTCCTCCTTTTGGTTTAAGAGAGCTGTTTTAGTTTTATTTTTTTTAATAGGAGAGTTTTTCACTAGTGCTTGTACTTTAGGTCCTCCTTTTGGTTTAAGAGAGCTGTTTGTCCTTGTTATATGCAATTAGTTTCTTCTGTTAAAAAACTTCTATCTTTCGGATCAAACAATAATGGCATGTATTTGTTTCTGTACCTTGCATTACAAGGGAGAACAATTTCTTCTTCACTTTCATTGGTGGTGTTTCAAGACACGAGTGGTACCTACAACAGAGTGTTTTGGCGTCATAGATTTTTCTCCTCTCCTTTTTTTTTTTTTTTGACGTCATAGATTGTCCAGAAGGAGAAATATCTACACAACTATATGTTAACTTGTTAAGTCAGTTTGCCTTAGATATATAGTTGCATTAATATTAGAAATTCCTGCCGCATTTCTAGTATATTTTAATAGTGGTTTCGTTTTATTTTTGTTTTCAAAAAAAGTAGTTTCCTTAAATATCTAGTACGTGCTAAGTGAAAATTTATGGAGTGAAATATTTTTTGTTATATACATGCTAGTGTGCCATAAATCCAGGTTGGACGTGGTTCTCATAGTTGATCATGCCTGCAGATATTGAGAAATTTGAAGGATGCTTTCTGGCCATTTCAACATGACAATGCAGAAAGCTTGTTCTTGCGGGCTGCACGTGCTGCTAACTGTATAGATGGACCGAACATTAATGAGGATTTGTAAGTCAATTAAATAAATGTATATAAATTTTATTATTTATTTTGGTTATAAATTGTTCAACTACTGAATCACTGATCTCTTCTACTAAGGCCCTGACATGGTTTTTCCCCTATCTTGTCTTTTTCCAAAAGGTGTTCTGATTTTGTTACTTATGCACTTTGCCTTCTGCAGTGGTTTTCGGCTCGCATCTGCTAAGGCTGCTCAACATAGACTAGAACGTGGCATTTGGACCAGTGTACGCTTTGGGGATATGAGACGCGCATTAGCTGGTTTGAGATAAACTTAATCTTCTCCTAATATTTTCTAAAGAATGACTATTATGTTCAATGGATTCTTACTGCTCGTACTGTTTAGCCAAGGCCTCAGGGACTATAACATGAGATGTAACTAATGAATTAGGCTAATCACTAACATTTTGCCTGGCATTCATGCTTTATATGGCTGTTTAGCCACTCATGAAGTTATAAAAACAACTAACTTCTACCTTCTGTGCTTGCCCTCAATTATATTACCAAGAAAAAGAAATCCATCTTCATTTATTAACTTCTCTGTCTATAGTTATAGTCCTCTTTATTCTATCCCCAGAATGAGTTTTAAGCGGGATGTTTTAAGAGTCAAAACATAAGTTACATAACTACTTTCTTTTTCTTTTCTCCCCATCTTTTTCCCTTTGTACTTATTTTTAATTGTTAAACATCATTCGTACAGCTTGTGAACGTCTTATCCTCTTAAAAACTGATCCAAAGGAATTGAGAGATTACAGCATTCTTCTCTACCACTGTGGATTTTATGAGCAATCAATGGAATATTTAAAGTTGTATCTAGAATCGGAGGTTAGTTCTCCATCTCTCAGAGGTATCCCTTTACTTTTGTACATTCTAGTTTGACTAAAATTCATTCTAACACTGCAGAGTTCTTACCCGCAAAAACCATCACTGGATTCGTTGAGCAGTTTGGAGGAAAACGCTGCAGAGAAATTGAAGGTACGCCTTAATCTCATTGCAATGGAGGAAGGTTGGAGCAAGCCATCATTTGCTCGAAACTTTCTTGGTACTAACTCGGAACCATGGTAGTAGAGCTTCATGTGTGTATCTCACTCGACGACACATACCTGATTTGTCTACATTCATGTAAAGAATTGTACCATAAAGAGTAGCAGATGATGGACAGAGCCTGAAACGCTCTCTAATGAGTAACAAATTAGGAGGGATGCATTGAGCCTGAAATTCACATGGTCCTACTCTACTGTTTCAGATTGAAGACAGTTTAAGGTGGATATAGAAAAGTGTAAATCAGCAACATCTGAGAGCTAAATACGTATTTATCAGTTTTTGTATATGACATCATGTCGGTAATTGCTTTTTAGTAGTGAAATGAAATAATACGCCCAGTCTGAGGTTGTACCTAACTAGTTTACACTTGAGACCTGGAAAAAGATAAGTTAGCTATTTTACAACTATATTTCGTATGCGGGTTGTGATGTATAGAAGTATTTGAAAACGTATCTTGGGGCACCCTAATGTACTTGCTTTCTTGTTATAAATGTGTAAACCAAAACATTCAAAGCCTAAAAATATATACGAATTAAGATGGGATATGATTGCATTACGATGCCTAAGGACACGATATGTTAAGTGCTTGGATCATATTCTTTTACCAAAAAATTGGCTGGATTCGAACAGCAATAACTATGAGGAATCCACGGATCCACATGTGATGTGTGAACAATACAAGGGTGTAAGCGAGTCAGTAGCTAGATACGCTACAATTCTTATCTGGTTTTTGGCATGTTGTTTTGTTTGTGAAGGATAAGGCCAAACTGAAGAAAGGGCCATTCGTTATAGGATTCTTCATTGACTCTTTAAGTAAGGAAAGGGCTTTTTGTGGATAATAATAATAATAATAATAATAATAATAATAATAATAATAATAAAAGAAATCTAGTTGAGTCACAATTTACACGAGTCCTCAAGGGGAAAAAAATAAAATAAAATAAATCCCAAGTCCTTAACTTTATGTCTCCATTCATACAAATATAAAAAGAGAGTGTATCCATCCATATTGCTCAGTTCCAAATAAGAGTATTTTGTCCTTATAAATAGAAGTACAGTTTTTTTTTTTTTTTTTTTTTTTTTTTTTAAATTTTTTTTGTTTTTTGGGGCTGCTCTCTAGCATTTTCACGCTGAACAATACATCATGGGAAGGGAGAGTGATTTGTTATACAAACATCTAAAGGGTACAATGATGTATTATCAATTTCTTTAGGCTCTTTTTCGGTAGGGATGTCTATCGGTATGTTTCTGAACTTTAGATACTTAAATTTAAAATTTAAAACTACATCAAAACAAATAAATAAAGTACAAAATTGACTGAACGTGACGATTTAAAGTAAAGCTTATTAGGAGGATACTTTTTCATACCTACGATAGACTTATCTATTTCTTTGAATCTTTTTATAATACTAATATGTTAGTGCGCTTCGCGCGGAGTAAAATCCTACAAAAATTAATTTCATATATAGAAAAGTAGTTACAGTGTACATATAAGAAGTAGAAAAATATTTGATTAAAGGTATTTTAGGGAAAAAAATTATTTCAATGTAAAAAAAAAAAAAAACAACAACAAAATTAGTCATACATCTAGAACCCTCTTTTTTTCATAATTTGATTCATTACTCAAATATTTGTGCAGCGATATATTTGTGAAAAACATTTGCATTGAGAAATTAGAAAAAAAAATTAACTAAGAGCATATTTGAGAAAACTATTTAGAGTGTATATGTGGATGTTAACTAAGGACATATTTGAGAATAATTATTTCAATAGTTGGATTTTTTTTTAAATATAAAACATATTTAAAAAAAAACAAATAGAAAACTAATTAGGGTAAGTGACCTAAATAGTCTAATTATCGATGAAGTGCATTTAAGAAAAGTTAGATTTATAAAAAAATAAAATAAAAAATAGATGTATCAAAATGTGTTTTAATCGCAGCATATATTTCTACTGAATGTTATATTTTATTAATAAATAAAATTAAAGATGTTAAAATGTCACGACTTCAAGGATAGAGCCGTGATTATTGGGAAATAATTAAAGAAAATTAACTTAATTAAACTGGATTAAATTAGAAAAAAATCATGAAAACAAAATAAAATATACAAATACCAAAATAGATATTAAAATATATTACTCCGAAGTCTTTTTTTTACAAATAATATTAAAAACAGTCCATAAAATCTAAGGAAAATAGTACAACTCTGAGACAATGTCGACCAATACAGTTTATATACAGAAATACAGTACATCACAGAATTAAAAACTGTAAATTTGAAACAAACTAACCACTTCGAATCTCGCGTCTTCAATTCATTAGCATTCACTCGCCATGCTGTAAATCTAAACTGCTAACTCTGAAGGGGGGTTTAAAACATTGAAAACAGAAAAAAAAATGAGCAGAAGGTCCAGTAGGATATAATTCTATAAAAATTTAATAATTAAAGTACTCACAGTCTGAAGACATACACCCGAAACCGATCATCTTTTTTAAAAAAAAATGAAATACTCACGTAATAGTAGTAAAATATATGTATAATGAAAATATGCAGAGGCATAATAACACCATTGAGCAAGAAATGGACCGTATGGGTTTCGAGACCTACCCCTAAGGATACGATTCCCATATTCCGATCTCTGTGGTCACCATACGTTTTATCATTTCTTAAAATATTTCATTTTAAGAAAGAAAACCCTTTAAAATCTAATTTCTAAATTATTGAAAACTCAATAGCATTATTCATGCTATTTCTTTTAAAATCATTTTTCGTTAAACATGTTTTGTTTTTAAAACATTTTCATATGCCAAAATCATTGAAATCATGGCTATCAAGGATGTAGACAAGAATATCCTACATCTCGAATATCAAACCTGAGCTAGCCTTTCGTTATCCTAGTCTGTGCTTTCCACAAAGCTTTTAATCTAATCCTTTAACTAACATTGTCACAAAACAAAATTTTAAGGACACAATCATCATTCCTAAAACAAATCAAGTTCAATTATGTCTAATTGTTTCCTTTAGTGTGTCTTGACCCAAATTCAAAGTTTACAACTTATTTCATAATTCAATTTGAAATTCTTTAAAAATCAAAACTCAAACAATTAATGTGGTTTCAAATTGAAATTTAGCTCAAAAACAAGTTTTCTAAAGAATTTCGGCAACATTCCGACAATAGGAATGAAAATATCAAAATCTGCAGTTTGAGTTCCGTTCTAAAACAAATCCTCATGTAATTATTAAAATCAGTTTCCAAACACTTTAATAAGTGCAATTACTGAAAATCCCCAAATTTAATCCAAGTTCAACCCCAATTTGTTCAAATCTAAACCCTAACCAAAATTCATCAAATCTAACCAAAATCACACTTTCTCGAGTTTGAAATTCAAATCAAAAAGTGGGGTTTAAGGGGTTTTATCTCAAATTAGTTGATAGAACCTTGCTCCCTCTGTTTCAACCTTTTTCTCTATTTTTTTTTACTTGTTGTTTCGGCAGAACCATCCACAGAGAGAGAGAGAGAGAGAGAGAGAGAGAGAGAGAGAGAGAGAGAGAGAGAGCGAGAGAGCGCGCGTCGGGAGGAGGACGCCGGCGAGAGAGAGAGAGAGTGAGTGGCGCCGGTGAGAGAAAAAGAGAGAGAGGGAGAAGAAAAAAGAAAAGAAAGAGAGAGAAGGGGTGGTCTGGGCAGCACCGGGAAGGAAAGGAAGGGAAAAAGAAAAAGAAAAGAATGAAAAGAAAACGAAAAAGAAAAAGGAAAAAAAGAAAAGAAAAGGAAAAATAAAAAAGGAAAAGAACAATAAAAGAAATAGGGAAAAATAAAATAAAATACATTAAAAATTAAGTGTATTTTTAAAAAAAAATTAGGGTGAAATCATAAATACTGAAAATAATTTAAAGTTTTTTAATTAATTAGAAAAATTAAATTAGGCACATTAATAACTCACAATTTAACACAATTAATCATGTTTAATTTTGAAATGCATTATCTAAAAGAAATATTTTGAGCACGACCAATTTAATAGAAAACTAATTAGGGTATACATATAAAAGAAAATGATGTTTACATAAGTGCATAGTTAAGCATAATTATTTCAATAGCGATTTTTTTTCAAAATATAAAACATATTTAAAAAAAATTAAATAAAAAATAATTTAAGTATACATATGAGAAGGAGAACAATGTTTACTTGAGGGTGTATTGGAGAAAAAAAATATTTCAGTAGAGAAAAAAAAAACAAAAAATTAATCAAACACGTGTAACCTAAAATTTATAGAGGAGTAAGAAAACTACTTGAGTAAAGACATTTGCAGTAAACGCAAAAATATAATCGAGGAATTAGAGAAGAGTAAAATAATTTAACGAAGTAGATTTGAATATATATCCGAAAGAAGACAAAAAATGAGAAGAAACAATAATAGGGGACAAACGTGTAAATAAAAAATAATTGAGGGCAAATGGTTAAAAACAGAAAAAGCCAAAAAAAAAAGGAGAGAAACAGGAACGAAACGTTCCCTACGTGGCAGCTTGGCAATGAAAGCGCATTGCCGCTTTTTATTAAGTAGATTAGTGCTGGAACTTCGGGTCGGCGGGCCGCCCGAAGCACGAATTTTTTCGGGCTCAGGCGGGCCGGCCCAATTTCCGCCCGCCCAAGCAATAAATTCGGGTTCGGGCTCGGGCAGTCCGAATTTGACATGTCCACTCTTGCCCGCCGCCGTCTAACCACCGTATACCGCCGTCTGCCGGGATTTTTTTGAACTTTTCCGACCAAGCCCGAACTGCCCGACCCAAAAATTGAGTGTGCCCGAATTACCCGACCCGACGCCCGATTTTTTGAATTTTGCCCGAATTTTTCCCGCCTGTCCGAATTGCCCGACCTGCCCGAATACCCAAAAACGGCTAGTTTTTTGAATTTTGCCCGAAAACCCGACTTGCCCGAGTTGCCCGAAAACGGCTAGTTTTTTGAATTTTTACCCGAATTCTACCCGAAAACCCGAGTTGCCCGAACATCCCGAATTGCCCGAAAACGGCTAGTTTTTTGAATTTTACCCGAATTTTACCCGAAAACCCAAGCTGCCCGAGTTTGCCCGACTGCCCGAAACCCGAATTTCAAAAAACTAGCCGTTTTATCCCGTTTTTTTGAAAAAAAATCATTTTTTAACCCCAAAATTTCCCTATAAATACCCCCCATCCCTCACACATTTTTCTCACTCAAACTCTCTCAATCCCTCTCAATCTCTCTCAATTTCTCTCAATCTCTCTCAATCTCTCTCACAATTTTTCTAAAGCTCTCTCTCTATCAAATTCATCTTATTTTTTTATAATGGATCCTTTTGGTTATAGTGGTATTCCCGTTGATGCCCAACACAATGTAGAAGAAGGGCAATTTTCCACTAATGAGTTTGTTACGCAGCAAATGCAATATACTAATCCAAGCCATGGTGGACGTACTGGAGGTTGTGGTCGCAATAATGGGCGTGGAGAAGCGGCGGCGAGTGCGACTGCGTCTGCGTCTGCGTCGGCAAGGGGTGCAACCTCCAGGAGGAAATGCAAGCGTACCTCGACAGTTTGGGATCACTTCGACATAATTGACGAGGTGGATAATGAAGGTAACACTAAACATATAGCTCAGTGTAAATATTGTTTATCTAAATTACAAGGCGACACTATTCACGGCACCACACACTTGAGACGACACTCCAAAAAGTGTCTTCAAAAGCTTAGCCAATCTAGCGGACCCGAACTCCGCCAAACACAATTATCTTTTGATCGCGCAACCGGTGGTCTAACCACTTGGAAATACGATCCGCAAGAAGATCGTATGGAAGTTGCGCGAATGATAGCTGCTTTAGATCAACCACTTAGTTTTGTAGAGCATCCTAATTGGCAACGATATATTAAGGTTGTACACAATCCTAATGCACAGTTTACTTCAAAAACTACTCTTAGGAAAGATTTATTAAAATTATTTAAAAAAGAAAAAGATGCATTACTAAACCTTTTACACTCGACTAGTGGGTGCGTTGCGTTAACGGAAGATATTTAGTCTGCCGTTGCTAATAAAGATTATTTAGCTATAACCGGACATTACTTTAAAGGATTTGATTTAGATAAGAGAATATTAAGTTTTAAATGTGTTCTAGGATCACATAGCGCATACTTAATATATAACAC
>NW_010365273.1:481691-482824 GCF_000414095.1 Morus notabilis
AGAAATGGGTAATCACATTAAAAGAATTAGAGATAGTCTTGCATGGATTCAAGGTATTAACCAAAGACAAGAAGATTGGTTTAGGTTCTTACAAGTATTAAATATACCTCCTAGAACATTAGCGTTAGATATGCCTATAAGATGAAACTCAACTTACATAATACTTCAACAATGCATCCCCTATAAGGATGCTATAACAAACTATATGTGTGCAAAAGTAGAAGTAGAACATATAGACGCATATGATTGGCAAATTGCCGAAGTTTTGTATCAATTTTTAGGTAGGTTTCATGAAGTTACTCTAAAACTTAGTGGAACATACTACCCAACATCACCTTTAACTTTAGGAGAACTTTTAAGAATTAGTATTTTATTTCACGAATATAGGGAGGACCCAATCTTAGGAGTTCCTGTTCAGTCTATGAAAAAAAATTTAAAAAATATTGGTCTAAGTTGCCTTTGTTATATGGTTTAGGTACAATTTTTGATCCTAGATTAAAATTAGACGGATTAGAAAGTGGTTTAGAAAACTTAGGTGAATTTTTAGGCATCACTTGTACGGACCAATTTTCAATAATAAAGGCAAAAATATATGAGATCTATAGTAAATATGAGATAAGGTTTAGAAGCACAAACTCTAGAGTACAGGAACCGCAACAACAGGATGAAAACCCACATTCATTCTTGAATGTTTTCGGGTTAAAGAAGAAGAAGAAGAAGACAACTCAAACGGAAGCTGTGAGTGGAAGTGGATCTTCATCAACAAGTGGCAGTGGCGGCAGCAGCTTCAACGAGCTTATGGCGTACCTCAGTGAAGGCTTAGTAGTCGGCAGTGCGGCAGAATCGTTTGACTTAGTTCAATGGTGGAGGGCACGGGCATTAACTTGACAAATCTTAACTCGATTGGCAATGGATATATTTTCGATCCCAGTCTCCACTATTTCATCCGAACAAGCTTTCAGTACGACAGGAAGAATACTTGAGGAACACCGAAATGCATTGCAAAGGGATATTATTGAAGCCTTGGTTTGCATTAAGGATTAGGATCGGGCCGATCAACGTCTACAAGATACAATTTCACCGGCAAGCCAAGAATGGATCGATGAATTTAATCGATTAACATTTAATTTTGA
>NW_010365273.1:483075-485319 GCF_000414095.1 Morus notabilis
CCCCTGCCCGGGCTCGGGCCGCCGAATACAAGCCCGCGGCCCGTTTAAGGTGAAATTCGGGCTCGGGCGGGCGGCTCAAAAATCTCGGGCAGGTCGGGTTCGGGCTCGGGCAAATCCTCGGGCTTTTCGGGCGGTCGCGGGCGGCCCGTCCAAAGTTCCAGCACTAATGTAGATGCATGTAGATAGATACAAGTAGTGCTGAAACTTCGGGTCGGCGGGTCAAAAATCTCGGGCAGGTCGGGTTCGGGCTCGGGCAAATCCTCGGGCTTTTCGGGCGGTCGCGGGCGGCCCGTCCAAAGTTCCAGCACTAATGTAGATGCATGTAGATAGATACAAGTAGTGCTGAAACTTCGGGTCGGCGGGCTGCCCGAAGCCCAAATTTTTTCGGGTTCGGGCGGGCAGGCCCAATTCCCGCCCGCCCAAGCAAGAAATTCAGGTTCGGGCTTGGCCAGCCCGAATTTGACATGTCCATCCTTGCCCACCGCCGTCTAACCACCATATACCGCCGTCCGCCGGGATTTTTTTGAATTTTTCCGACCATGCCCGAACTGCCTAACTTGAAAATTGCCCAAAAATGCCTGAAAATTGGGTGTGCCCGAATTGCCCGACCCGCTGCCCGAAAACTCAAACGGCTGTTTTTTTTTTTAATTCTGCCTGAATTTTTCCCGCCTGCCCGAACCGCCTGAGGTGCCCGAATTGCCTGAATACCCGAAAACGGCTAGTTTATGACTTTTTACCCGAATTCTGCCCGAAAACCCGAGGTGCCCGAAAACGGCTAGTTTTTTGAATTTTTACCCGAATTCTGCCCGAAAACCCGAGTTGCCCGAATACCCGAAAACGGCTAGTTTTTTGAATTTTGCCCGAAAACCCGAGCTGCCCGAGTTTGCCAGACTGCCCGATGCCCGAATTTCAAAAAACTAGCCGTTTTATCCCCTTTTTTTTTTGAAAAAAAAATCATTTTTTAACCCCAAAATTTCCCTATAAATACCCCCCATCCCTCACACATTTTTCTCACTCAAACTCTCTCAATCCCTCTCAATCTATCTCAATTTCTCTCAATCTCTCTCAGTCTCTCTCACAATTCTTCTAAAGCTCTCTCTCTATCAAATTCATCTTATTCTTTTATAATGGATCCTCTTGGTTATAGTGGTATTCCCGTTGATGCCCAACACAATGTAGAAGAAGGGCAATTTCTCACTAATGAGTTTGTTACGCAGCAATCTACTAATCCAAGCCATGGTGGACGTACTGGAGGTCGTGGTCGCAATAGTGGGCGTGGAGAAGCGGCTGCGAGGGCGACTGCGTCTGCGTCTGCGTCGGCAAGTGTTGCAACCTCCAGGAGAAAATGCAAGCGTACCTCGACAGTTTGGGATCACTTCGACATAATTGACGAGGTGGATAATGAAGGTAACACTAAACATATAGCTCAGTATAAATATTGTTTATCTAAATTACAAGGTGACACTATTCACGGCACCACACACTTGAGACGACACTCCGAAAAGTGTCTTCAAAAGCTTAGCCAATCTAGCGGACCCGAACTCCGCCAAACACAATTATCTTTTGATCGCGCAACCGGTGGTCTAACCACTTGGAAATACGATCCGCAAGAAGATCGTATGGAAGTTGCGCGAATGATAGCTGCTTTAGATCAACCACTTAGTTTTGTAGAGCATCCTAATTGGTAATGATATATTAAGGTTGTACACAATCCTAATGCACAGTTCATTTCAAAAACTACTCTTAGGAAAGATTTATTAAAATTATTTAAAAAAGAAAAAGATGCATTAATAAACCTTTTACACTCGACTAGCGGGTGCATTGCGTTAACGGCAGATATTTGGTCTGCCATTGCCAATAAAGATTATTTAGCTGTAACCGGACATTACTTTAAAGGATTTGATTTAGATAAGAGAATATTAGGTTTTAAATGTGTTCTAGGATCACATAGCGCAGATTTAATATATAACACAATTTTAAATGTAATTGATGAATTTAGTTTAAGAGATAAAGTAATGGCTATAACATTAGATAATGCTAGTGCCAATAAAAAAGCAATTGAATTTTTTGAAAATGATTTAAGTCTATTCGGTGACGGTACTATTTTCCACCAACGTTGTGCATGTCATGTAATCAATTTAATAGTTAAATCCGGTTTAAAAGAAATGGGTAATCACATTAAAAGAATTAGAGATAGTCTTGCATGGATTCAAGGTAGTAACCAAAGACAAGAAGATTAGTTTA
>NW_010365273.1:486625-525154 GCF_000414095.1 Morus notabilis
ATATATATAAATTGTAATACTAATATATATATAAATAACTTAATATTAAAAAAAAGTTTAAAAAATTCAGGCAATTCGGGTGGGCTCGGGCCGCCGAATACAAGCCCGCGGCCCGTTCAAGGTGAAATTCGGGCTCGGGCAGGTGGCCCAAAAATCTCGGGCGTGTTGGGTTCGGGCTTGGGCAAATCCTCGGGCTTTTCGGGCGGTCGCGGGCGGCCCGTCTAAAGTTCCAGCACTAGATACAAGAGTAGCTGGTCCCATATGACCGGTTGTTGAATCTAAGGGCACGTTTGTTTTTTCTATTCGTTTATAATTTTAAATTATAAGTTATGATTTTTTATAGTATTTTTTTTTATAAAAAATATATGTAAAATGAGAATAATTCTGAATCATAATTTTAAATTTATGAACCAAACGTTAACCAACAATCCATGCATTTTTCTTTTGGGTATTTTCATCCGTTCCTAAACCATTAACAACGTTAGAACAAGAAAATATAAAATTTATCCATTTAATAAAAAGAATGAATCTTTTTTGATATGTCAAACATTTGTTCTGTCATATTTATATAAAATCACGGAGGTCTCTTTCGCTTTATAAATTTGAGTTTTTAATTCAAGCTGAGATGTGATATTTTTTAAGAGCTTTTAATTATAGCAGAAAAATTAGATGTGACATTTTATAATAGCTTTTAACTGTAAAAACTTAAAACTGAAAACTTAAATCGGTAAATTGAACGAGATCGTAAGAGTTAAAAAGTATGCAAATTTAACAGTTAAAAAAACTTGACCTACTGGTACACTAAGAGTACCAAAAAAATCTCCCTAAAAAGAAAATAACCTTATTACGCCTCTTCTTCTTTCTTTTGTTTTTAATAATACTTAGAAACTAAGGCAAATAATTTAATCTTCATGCTATTAATTGTAGGGATTAATAATCTACTTTTTTATTTTTCTAATGGGGAGATTGGAGAGCATATTCACCTAATTGAGATTGAGAAGGAAGGAAAAAAGAATAATAATTTGTCAAACCTTCGAATAATCCATTATAAGAGAGTAAATATTAAAATACACTTTTTTTATCTATCTCTTTTATTTCATATTTTTTAGAGGAAGAGGCGTGCAATTTATTCCTCTTTTTTGAAGTTTAAGGTTTAAATAGTTTCATTTTTTTTTTCTCTAGATAAGTAGGCCATGTTTAGAATTGATCTCATTTTTATTTTTTATGTTTTTTGAGAAAAAAAATGAAAACGTTTTTAAAACAGCGTTTGGCGCAATAAAGATAAAAAATAGAAATGAAAACGATTTTTTAGTTTAGTGTAAAATGAGAGAGAAATAGAAAATAACTTTTAGTCATTTTTCATTTTTTGTTTTCATTTTCTCCTCTCTGGAGCAGAGAGAGAGACATTAATGAGTTTTTTTATGTTGAAAATAATCTCTTGATAAAACTACCAAACACATTTTAAAAAATAATTTATGTCTGAGAGTGAAAACGTTTTCATTTTCATTTTCATACAAAAAAATAAAATTATTTTAGAACGAGTTCCAAACGCGTCTAGTCTCATCTTTTTTTAAGAACTTTTATCTTTAAGTTTTCTTTTTTTTTTTTGGTAGAAAGTTTTATCTTTAAGCTGTGCAAAACATCTACTTGATGCATTGTATGATTAAAAACAAAGGTAAAAGAGAACGACGACTATGTTGATTAGTATAACAAACGTCCTTGATAAGCCATTACAGAACAGCAACAGCAAAAGTGCAATGGATTTGCCTCCTTTAAACGTGTCTAATGACTAATATTCCATGTTTTGTTGAAAAAAAAGGTTAGAAAAGGTGTTTACTTTTGTTAACTGGCACTTTTAGGATATTACTAATAATAATAATAATCTACATTACTTATAATAATAAATAATAAATAATAGTTTTTAACTCAAATTAAAAGAAATCTTTAATCTCGTTATTTTACCGATTCGATTTTTCAATTTCAGTTTTATTACAGTTAAAAATTCTTATAAAAAGTCACATTTAATTTTTTTCTGCTACAGTAAAAAATTTACTTATAAAATTACATTTTAACTCAAATTAAAAATTTAAATTCGCAAACTGAAAATGCATAGAAATCAAAAGCGATTGGAGTTGAGTTTAACAGCATTGGTGCATGTTATGCTTATGGCCGAGACAAAGCATACGAATGACAGCATGAAATATGAATGCGATACTTTGAGCTCCTTTTTTTTTTTTTTCCCCTTAAGCTGAATGCGATTCCGTAAGCAGTAGGCCCAACTCACATGGTGACCGGCCCCCACATCAATCAAAGAGGCTCATAAACACCCAAACATGCTTTCAGATGCTACGGGACGCTTTTCATAGCGCGTGCATTTTCATCCATGCTTTTCTACCATTTTTTAGTAGGATCAGAAGAAAATATAAACGTATATTTATAATTTTAGCAGTTAAATTCATATAAAAATTTGTTTTTTCTATATATATATATATATATATTTTTTTTTTTCAATTTGATGTGTCACGGACTAACCTTATAGGAGAAAGTCCCTAAATTTAAGAGTTTTTTTAACCTCATTCATTTTACGAATTTAAATTTTTAATTTAAATTGTGATATAATATTTTTTTGAGAGTTTTTAACCATAACAAACAAAAGTAGATGTGATATTTTTTTAAAAACTTTTAACTATAAAAACTTAAAATTAAAAACTCAAATTAATGAAATAAACAAAACCTTTATTTTCTCCTTCGTTCACAGTTTCATAACTCAAAAAGATGCATTTTTTTTTATTTGGTTTAATTTTTTTAGGAATACTCCATAAAAGCTAAAAGCTAATTATCCCATGCTAGACACCTTTGTGGTCAAGACCCCACGGGTTTCCCATGCAAAAGCTCAAGTAGTGGTAAAAGCTTTTGACTAAACCGAAAAATAAAGTCCATAAGAGCTAGTTCACTATTTACTTTCTTTTTTTCCCCTTAATGATTACACTATTTACTTGTTATATCTCTAGTGGGAGCTTTTTAAGTAAACTACCTTACATGTTTTTGAATGTTTAATTTAGTCAAAATTACAATAAAATTAATATATATATAGTTAATATAATCATATATAAATTTTACCATTCAAAACAAAACCAACTGATAGAGTATTTTATCCTACTATATTATAAAAATCTCACGTTTTATATTTAATTTAAATTAGTTCGTCAATGTTAGTTATAGGAATAATATCAAAACCATCATGTGCCTAATAGAAATGTAAGAATTTGTTTTGTATATTAAAAATATTGAGATGGGCCAAAATATGTTTCTATATTTTTTGTATCACACAAAATCCCTACTTCTTATTTTAGACTAGTGATTTTTGGAGCGTCAATAGAGTAAATCAATCCTATATTTTTTTATTTGAATTCAAATACCATTATGTTATTTTATGATATTAATAATTATTTTTATTTCTAAGAATATTTGAAATATTTTTTAGGCATTTATAATTAGAAAATGACTACTCACACACAAAATACGAATTTTTATTCGAGATAAAGACATAATATATGAAGTTTAGTAAAACAAAAAAAAGATGAAATTAAGATGGATAATTGTAGCTTTAAAAATAGAGAGAGAGAGAGAGAGAGAGAGAGAGAGAGAGAGAGAGAGAGCTTATCAATTTGGACTAGCTACCACTGCTTATCAATTTGGACTAGCAAATTTAGAGATAAATTGAATTAAACTTAAATTTTCATAAAATTGATCCTATTTCGCATTTATATTGATGAATGATAGGAAAAATATTTTCGAAGCCTGTTTTACACCCCTCCTAAGATCCAAAAAAGCCCTACAAAATAACTCCATATTCTACTTTTCAAACACATAATCTTAAATCATCCTCATTTTGCTTATTACACTCTTTTAAAATCACAGAAAAGTCCCTACTACTGAATTGTATTATTTTTACTAGTTAAAATTCAAAATCTTCATCTTTTTTTTTTACTCTTAAAAAGATATATGGCTTCTCATGAAAACAAAACCGTATATACTTGCTTAAAAAAAAAAAAAAAAAAACTTAGGTAATTCATTTTCTCAAAAATCAGTTTGTGGAGTTTTTATTCATTTTCTCAAAAAACCATTTATAAACAATAATTTTTAAAAAGGCAGTAATTTTCTTAAGGTGTGATGTGTAATGAGTATTTCTTTTAAATACTATTATTTTTAAAAGTAATTTTGTCAATGGGTAATTAGTAATAAAATATTTTATTAAAAATGAGTATGTAAAAAGAATGAGAGTTGTGAGGATTCAAAGGCTAGACTATATGGATATGAGAGATTTAAGATTGACGTCCTTGACAATGAGATTTGTTAGGCCAAGAATGACTATCCAATTGTTCTATTGCCGAGGACGTTGTTTCAAAAACAATTTTTCTTGGATTCTTCACGGGTAAAGAGTAGCCTCTTCATGATGTTGTGATGTTAGGAGTATTGATTCAGTCAGCTGCTTTAGTTAGACTTGTAACAAGATTTACACGTGACATTTTCTGATTGGTTCAACTTGTTATTAGTTAGCTTAGTTTTTCCTTTATTTAAGTAGTGTAATAACCATTTTTTCAGTAAAGAGGAGACTCAGGGCCCGTTTAGTTCGTTTATTCGAGTTTTTAATTCGAGTTAAGATGTGATTTTATGTAAGAGCTTTTTACTGTAGCAAAAAAGTTAGATGTGATTGTTTGTGAGAGCTTTTTACTGTAACAAAACTCGAATTCTAAACTCGAATCAACGAAATGAACGGGGCCGCAGTTTTTCTTCTAAGCAATCTCAATCACTTTCTTTGACGTTCTTTAGAAATCAAACATGTGAAGTGGACGCTCACAAATGGTCTTTGTTCTAGAAACAAGTGGGTCGACGTCCCAAGCAATTTGTGTTTTATTTTTGGTTCCTCTTAGTTGTTTTTCTTCTGTGCTCACTTGGTTTTGAAGTCGTTTCTATGTAAAGAATAGTCTCAGCCGTTTGACATTAACTTTCTTGAGCCAAATCTTTTGATATTAATCGAATTTTGTCACATACACATAAATTTTAATTTTGTTCAAGGATAATATTAGAAATCTCAACTTTTAAAATATTTAGTGACATGATATTTTGATTCTCATTCTTTTATATGGGTAGGGCGTTTTAAAAATTTTTAGGTTAATTATTATTAAAAAGCCACATATGCTAATACAATGACGACGTGAGGGTGTGTTAAAAAAAACTAGAATCCTTGTTTAAAAAGTACATAGTTAGAGAATCTCTTTATTATAGTTTTTTTAAAGAAGATAAATGATTAGTGAGGTCTATAAGTAGTAAAAAAAATAAAAAATAAAATAAAAAAACTCAAAGTAAGTACTAGGCCTCTAGCTGTCCTAATCGATACATTTTTCCCCCCACCCTTTTGGCCAATAAACACTCATAATACTCTAGATACTAGTCTATTTGTTTATAAACTCTCCCGACCGACGGATGGGTAATACTTGGATTACAAATAATATACATGAGATTAGCCGCTTTAACGGGATCTTTTATTCTGGTCGGAGTAGAAATTATCAAATGTCTAGCATTTCTTCACGCTTGATGCCAATGAATTTTTTATTTAATTTGACAGAAAAAAGAAAACTATGGCTCCGTGATATATGAAATATGAATAATAAGTAATAATAGCATCTGACTTCAAATTCAATACTAGAATTTTATTTTTATTTTTATTTTTATTTTTTTCCAAAATCGTTGCATTCCATTATGTATCGAAGGAGTAGTATGAGATAAAGGGTATTTCTTATTCTATCTGATATATCAGGAGACCTATTTCAACGTAACAAACTTTTTTTATTTTCACACTGAAAAATTCTTACCAATATAATATATATTATTTTTATGATTAATATATATTATTTTTATTAAAGAATATGAAAATAAAATTTCTTTTTTTACTTATTTTTATTTGATATTTGAAAAAAAAAAAAGAAACATTGGGATTCTTAACTAACATACGAAATTAATATATAAAGCAACGGAACCACCGTACTATATCTTTAACTACTTCAAAAAGAAGGGTAGTTGTTAGATCATTTACGTATGTGAATATGATAGACTCTAAATTATTTATATGTATTCTATTTATTCAATGTAAGGTAAAAAAAAAAAAAACGTATTGGTATAAAAGTGAATTCTATTTATTCAGAGTAATGATCCATCAACTTGCTAGTTCTTTTTATGAGACATAGACGGGAGAATTTATCCTGAAGTGAAAGAACTACTAAAGCTGTGCGAAACCATCACAAGAGTTTATGCATAAAGAAGCGACGTTTAGAAGGGGGATTCGTACTATGATTCGAATCATGGTTCGTAGTTCGCTACAGTATTTTCTCTCATAAAAACACACATAAAATGAGAATAGTTCTGAATCTATGAACCAAACGTCTCATCACAAGAGTTTATGTATAAAGAACGGCAAATCCATAAGAGATTTTCATATCAGCAACAGAAGCCTAAGCTCACGGACTTGTTGATATTGTAATGACTAAATAAAAAATAAGAAGAATTTCATGGAAATATACAATTTAAGATTTTATCTTTACACCAAATTTAATATAATATTCTATAAATCTATTAATATAAAAATTATTTATAATTATTTGGTTAAAATTAATCTAAACGATCCCATTATGTGTACACTCATTAGAAAGAGAAAATTGCAATTAAGTGCCCGTAAAAAAAAAATTGCAAGTGGAAAAGCCATATTTGCAAAATTTCACGTGTTCGCTACGGCGCGTGATCAAACGAAAGCCTTAAATTGATACAGAAGGGAAGGCGCGCCTCAGGTCAAGGAAATCTTTAAAGTGGACCCCACAACTAACTTTGTCGTTTTCTCCCACCATACACAAAATGCACATTTTGCCGACGTAGCAGTGGCATGTTCCTTTCACTCCATTCAAATTTTAAATTTTAATTTTATTAACAGTTAAAAATTTTAATAAAAATTTATATTTATTTTTTATTATAATAAAAAATTTTCACATAAAATTATATTTTAATTAAAATTAAAAATTTAAATACCGAACGAGACAGTAGTCTCTCCACGCCCTTATACACGTGGCAGCGTCAAAGCGCCGATTTTACCGGTATTACCTGTCGGCATGAACGCGGTATTAACACGCTATCTCTCTATCGACAACGCACATCCACCGGATCAGCCCAGTCAAACCAGTGTCAAAAACTTTCCTAAAAATGAACGGTCGCAAGATTCGAGCTCAGTTTTCTACGTTGTTTTGCCCTGTAGCTTGATTCTGTCCTTTACGGTTGTATTAGTAGTATATATAAGACAAACAAAATTAATGAAGAATGATCCGTTGGAATTATTGCACCGCTATAGGGCAAAAACATAAAAATTGATATTATTAGTCTGAAAGAAGAGAAGCTATGGAAGCAGGGCTGAAGAATAATATGGAAGAGGAATTGAATCCACCTCTGGCTCAGCCCCCATACGACGTCGGTTTGGAGAAAGCCGTAGTTCCACCACCACCACAACCACCAACTCAAGTCAAGGCTGAAGAATCCAAATCTCTTGCCGTGGTTGAAAGTAACTTCTCTCTCTCTCTCTCTCTCTCTCTCTCTCTCTATATATATATATATATATATAGATAGATAGAAACACACACGTACACACGTATATATATGGATATTGTGTTATTAAACGCAGTAGCATGTTTGGCAGCCAAGAAAATCAATATGAAAGGAAAGATTTTGTAAAGGAATTTCAAGTTATCAATCTAGAGTTGAGTGTAGCTTATCCTCTAAAATTCAAAAACATAATTAGTAAGTGAGAAATTCTCATAATGTGGTCTGAGATAAATTTTTATGTCGGGCTCATGTCTAATGTATATAGTTTTGAATTTTTTGATTGTCTTTGGAGTTGTATATATTCAATAAAAGTACTATCAAGTAGAAATCAAGTTGAATATTTTACTTTCTATGTTTTTTTTTTATTTTTTATTTTTAAAAAGAGTTGAATATCACTTATTGAATATGCTTATTTCATTTTTGCTTTTTCTAATTTCACCTTGTCGGCAATTGAGCTGGAAGTGTGTTATATTTTTTGTATTTGTTGTTGTATTCCACTTTTTAATTGTATTTCTATTAAAATAATCACAATTGTAGAGTTGTGCAGAAATATCTGGTGACTGATGACCCCCTACACCACAATGAAAAATATTATTCTAAAATCTGCTAATTTGTTGCAATAGAAATAGATAAAAAAAAAAAAAAGAAATAATAATGGTTTTGTCTTGTCCTTGTGTTTTAAAATATTCAATAATTTAGGGGTTTAGTATTACTAAAGGAACATCTCCCTTTAAAAAAGAGCCATTCAACTTTGAGTTTTCATTTAAAAGAGAGAATCTCGATCTTCTCCTCTCCAAAGATAGTTTTCCCTTGGATATATGTCAAAGTTGCATTCTTGACTATAGAGCTTTTTAATTTCTTTTTCCTTTTTTTTTTTCTTTTTTCTTGATAATAATGAATCACTTTAGAAAAGTTTTGGCATTCTTGACTATACAGTTATGCACAGAATAGTTTTGGCATATCAAGATTGCTGATGATACTGTTTTTGCAAGTCATAATTTAGCTTTTCCTATATAACCCGCAATTATAGCTCTTTTGGTCTCCCGTCAATTCATTCTTCCTTTAGTTGTTTGATCTATTTTTTTCTTTTTTTTTTGGGGGAATGGCAGAGACTCCAGAACCACTGGTCAAAAAACCTTCTGGAGGTTCAATTGATAGAGGTATGTAATTTTCTCCTATTTTCATTTCATAATTCATATAGCCTTTTTATTTTATTTTATTTGTTTGGATAATATGGATTTTGCATATCCTACTTAATAAAAAGAATAAAATGGCTCATGGTTTAGGATTTGTCAATGTCCAATCCTCCAATTCAAGAGGTCATGATCATTTCATAATTTCATTTTTTTGTTTTTTTTCCCCAGATATTGCTTTGGCGGAGGTTGAAAAAGAAAAACGGTTGTCTTATATCAAGGCATGGGAAGAAAGTGAGAAAACAAAGGCCGAGAACAAGTAAGGCTTTTAACTAGAGTCCTAAACTTTTCTTTCATTGGGAGAATTTTATATGTTTCAGGCAAAAAAAAAAAAATTAGTATTATTATTTTTTTGTTTTTTTGGCTTTTTGTCTTTCGTTTTTATGCATGCCTAGGTAATATTTTCTCAACATAAGAAATAGCTTATTAGCTGCTTTCTTTGATTGGATGGATCAGGATGAAGGGGATATTTCTGACAACGACTTCTTGCCAATTGTCAGATTAATTCTCTATAATTTATTGAGAAGGCAAAAGAATTTGTAGATGGTTTTGGAGTTGTTTTTATAATTATTTCGTGTAAAGGATTTGACTGCTGAGAAGAAAATAACTCAGCTGATTAAACATGTCATAAACAGGGCTCAGAAGAAGCTCTCAAGTGTTGGTGCATACGAAAACAGCAAGAAAGCGGCTTTGGAAGCCAAGCTGAGAAAGAAAGAGGTATTTATCTTATTGTCTGAATTTTATATACAAATTTGAAGCATTTTATGGTAGGGAAGCAGTTAAATTTAATCTGAATCACGTTAAAATAAAAGAAAGGGTGCAAATTTAATAAAACTTAATAATATATAATTTTATTTTATTTTTTATATATACTACCAAAGAATTCTCATACCGATACTTTAACGATATCGCAGAATTCTCGTACCGATTCTTTAACGATATTGCAGAATTCTCGTACCGATTCTTTAAACCTTATTGCACATTTATTTGCTTGTCTACATTCGACTGATTACCTGACTAGAATTTTTTACTATAGAAGGGAAGGGATACGTATCTATTTATTTCTTGTTACTTTATTTGCTAGGGTAATTTGCACCAAAAGTATTTGTTGTTTGCAAGTTGGACTCAAGCTTTTAATTTTGACGTTAGGACCTTAAATTTGACCATCTTTGACCATGCAATTCAATCGATATCAGACGTCAATTAAAGAGCGACAATTAGAATTTTGAATGCCAAATTTAAAAAGATTCAGGTCCAACTTTCCAATCAATAAAGTTTTGAGAGTATTTATGCAAAACTTTTGAGGCATTTCTATCAATTAGTTGATGTCTTTAGCCATTGCACCACAGCTGTAATGGAATTTTAAAATTAGGGTCCACTTTATTAAAATTGAAAGTTCAAAACCCAAGTTGCGATGCAACAATAGTTCAGGGTACTTGTTATCCCTTTAAAGGAATGTGCCATATATATTTAGAAGCTTATGGTTCAAACTTCAAATACAAACTCTAACTAGTTGAGAGATTAACAGGAAGAATTAGAGAAGAAAAAGGCCGAATATGCAGAGAAAATGAAGAACAAAGTGGCTTTAATTCACAAAGAAGCAGAAGAGAAAAGGGCAGCTGTTGAAGCTATTCGTAGGGAAGAATTGCTCAAAGCAGAGGAGTTGGCTGCTAAATACCGTGCCACTGGGAACACCCCAAAGAAGTTTCTTGGTTGTTTTTGAACTCTTTCACCTTCTTCAGACATGATTTGAATCTCTTCTTTTTTATGTGTATACTTCCTTGTTTGTCTGTTTCTTTTTGTGTGAAAACCATCAAGTGGAGAATCAAACTTGTGTTCATTATCATCCCAAGTTTGTGCAGAAAACATGTTTGTTTCGCGAGAGCAGAAAACTTAATTTTTTTACCTCCTTTTTCTTTTAAAAAAAAAAAAAAAAAAAAAAATTGTTCTGATATGCTTCAACAAATTACATAAGATCTTGGTTTCTGCTTCATGATTTTCTGTCATAGAAGAGTACTTGACTGATGATGATCAGGGTCAACACTAATAATAATATGTCAATATGAGATATAATCTATGTCATCAAGATTGAATTTGAGATATTAATACATGATTGGATTCTAAAATTAAAGTTAAGGAATATATACTACTCATATGTAAGTCTCCTATACATAGACTGAATCCTTAACAAACTCGGTTCTGATAAACAGATCAATCTAGTAATTAATAACTGCATTGCCTCCTAACTATAACCCAAAAACACCAAAAGACCTAGTAAGCCCTTCTCACTTGACAGCTTTCATTTTCAAAACAAGCCAGATAAAACCTTGACCAAAACAGAAACACCAGAAAAACCCAAAACATGGTCAAGCTACCTAAGGTTTCATAGAGGACAGATGAAAGAACTCTCCGAAAGCATGGCATGATCGGCGGCTGCACCGTAGTCACTGCAGTTCTCTTCCAAGAAGCTCATGTCATTGTTGATGGGGAAATCCAAGAGCAGCTGCAATGCAGTGTCCGACGAATCCTCCATGTCGTTCGAGCTGGAGGAATCTGAGCCTGCAGCCATGAAATCTTCGCCATTTGACTTGCAGCTCTTGCAGTACTCCATTTCTTCAACTTGGCTGCCAACAGTGGTTTCCAACCCCGCCGTGTTGGGATCAACTTCCGTTGTCAAGGCTGAAACTGAGCCACACTTTGTCGACGAAGAAGCCTGAGAAATTGGGCTGCTATGGCATTCAATTTTTTCGCCAAATTTACTAAGCTTTCTGAACGAGTCTCCTACTTCGGAGTTCCATAGGCGGAGAAAGAAGTCGGAATTGGCTTTGGTATGAGGTTGGGGGCCGAAGAGTGACGATTCCCTCGAGAGGCGAGCTTCAGCTTCAAGCCTAGCGCTCTCCCACTGCGCCATGTGGCGAGTGGATGGAGATGGAGGACAGGATTTTGTGGTCGGATAGTGATTCGACGAGAAGGGTTCGTGTGTTAGTGGGTCAATTCCCATGCAAAGCAGGCGTTTCTTCAGGTGGGTATTCCATAAGTTCTTGATCTCATTGTCAGTTCTTCCTGGTAGTTGAGAAGCTATAGCAGCCCACCTGAAAATGATTCATGTCAATCTAGAATGTAAGATTTTAACTGCTTGAAACTTCAAATGCCTATTTTGTTCAAGGAAAATTTAGTTCAGTTTAGCATTAATTGAGTACACTGTGCTAAAATAATATTGGAGACAGTCAACTTGTATTACACTTTAATTACATAACATAATTACATAGGAATTTCCTAGTCAACGATCTGCACCGGCTTTATGTGAGTTGTCAATTAGTCTACAATAAAGGAGAGAGTTGATTGATTTCCTGAAACATTATACATTACATGTGGGTCTAAAGACGATAAATCTTATTTAGAGAACTCCGTGATCAGATATAGTGATAAGATACAGTTTTTAATTGTTAAATTTTTATGGAGTCTAATTAAATTGTCACACTTTTATTTTAATTATATGATTTTGACGTAATTTAACCGTTCATAATATATGTTATCACGAAAGGTTTATATATTTATTTATTCATTTATCTATTTTTTATTGCCCGCACCACCATGTATGATGTAACAATATTATAGCTACTTCCCTTATTAAATTTCTTTCAACTTTTTTTCTCTCTTATTTGATGTTAGAGAAGGCACCTTGTCCAAACACCATTAACATTATACTAAATTCCAAGTCCAACTGCCGAGTAAACAAATGAGCCAAGGTTTGACCGTACAAAACACGTGGAGATCACGATAGAGTTTGAACAATTAATTCATTAAATCTAAAAAGTACCTATTTCCAAGCATGCCATGAAGCTGTATTATGAGCTTCTCTTCCTCCTGAGTGAAAGGACCGCGTTTAATGTCTGGTCTCAGATAGTTTGTCCACCTAAGCCTGCAGCTCTTCCCACACCGAAGAAGACCTGATATCAAATCGTTACATTATTATTAAGAAAAAAGAAGTTAAACTCCACAGAAATACGTATATAATATGTATTACCCCATAGAAAAAATGTGACAAATTGAAAAGAAAGCAAAATATACAATCAAAAAGAATAACAGAGAAAATCTGGTACTTACTAGTCGGCCAAAGCAAAGACATCTAAACTAAGATGATAAATAAGAATCTCAAAACTTATAATAGAAACAACATTAAGAAGCTCAAAACTGAAAATGTTAATTTTTCTAATGAAAATTGTTTAAAAGTAAACTATTTAGCAAATACCCTTCTAATATTCGGTTTCCTTGTAGCTAATTTGCAGTGAATTTCCTTTAGCAAATTCAAGAAGGGCTTTCCTGTGCTAAAGGCAAGTTCCTTCATAAAAAGGGATGTTATCTTTTACGTTGCTCGCAACAAAGTAATTAAGATAAGAAGTTGAAAAATTAGTGACTAACCATAGCTCCTGAGAGAAGAATACTATATAAAATTAACATTAATCCAGAGACAAGCTACTCAACAAAGGACAGAAAGAAAAAGAATGAAAGAAGGATAAAATGCATCTAGGAAAACATGGCCAGAAGAAAAGAAAGGTAAAAAAGGAATATATATATTCAAGTAATACTATTATGCAAAACACCCTAATAAGCCATCAAATTATTCAAGAGCTTTAAAGAGATTAACTAAACCCTAGCCATGATGATCACTTTACACAAGTGTACATATTAATCCATGCAAGATAAAAGTCTCTCCCAAAACGCAAGACACATTCAGATGACTTAAAAGTCAACAGTAAAAGCCATACTTTTAATACAGTGTTAGGTTACCCCATTTGGAGGTCCTCCTTTAAATTTTGAAGCTCCTTGTCTTACTCACAGAATTTTACAAACCCTCCAAATCAAAACTTTTTCACTTTCCAAAAAGAAAGTCCTTGCTTTCAGAATAACTAACCAAAAGATCCACCATCAAAGATAGAAGAAGAAACAAGAATATGCGAGAGAGAGAGAGAGAGAGAGAGAGACAGAGTATATATGTAGGATGATGAGAACCTGCAAGCTTAGGTAGAGAACGCCAGCTTCCATGGCCATTATTGTTTTTAATGTAATTAACAAGAATCTCATCCTCCTCAGCAGTCCAAGGCCCTTTCTTCAAACCCCTCTTGTCACAGCATGGTGTTCTTCCCATATTTCTCTCTCTCTTGCTCTCTCTCTCTCTCTCTCTCTCTCTCTCTCTCTCTCTCTCTCTCTCTCTCTCTCTCTCTCTCTCTCTCTCTCTCTCCCTTCCCTTCTTTAATTCCCAAAAGCCAACAACAACAACAATAAAAGATCCCTCAGACCCCACCTTTAAAAGCTATCCACTCTCTATTGGAGAGAGGGACCAGAGAGAAAGAAATAAGTTATTAAAGGCTTTGAAAGTTATAATAATATATAATGAATGCTGGGATAATCCGAAATATATATGTACATATATGTATGTATAATAATTGTTGTGTGGGAGGTACTACTGTGGAGAGTAAGTCGTAAAGAGAAGGACAAGAGCAAGCGGCGAGTTTAAAAGCTGTAAATTGCAATAAATGTCGTTTTTTATTTATTTTGGGAGAAGAGATCAGAATTGAATTGAATCATCATTGAAAGGAAAATCTTGTCCAAACAATAGAAGAGAGTTATAAATGCTGGGGTTTCTTTTTTGATTTTTGCAATTACGTGTAACTGGCAAGAGAGAGAGTGAGTGTGTGCAGAGGAGCATTTAATGAGTTGATTTCTCTCTCCTCTCTGCTCTTCCCTCTCTCTCTCTCTTTAATTCTCAGAGGAGAAGACATAGTGGGATTTTAGATTTATTGAACGAACAGTGGCAAGATGAGGAAGAGAAATAGAGGGCATTAATGTCGGTGACAATTAGATTCAGAGTACGGACATTGCATGAAATGACCCTGCATTCTTCTGTTTTTTTTTTTTTTTTACCTTCTCAACCCATCGTAAATTAAATTTTTTATTCACTAAATTTATATAAAATCACATAAAAATTAAAAAATATATAATTTAATAATTAAAAAAATATGAAATATTAAACGTATGAGAAAATTTATCATTTTTTCTTAAATTTTATAGTAGACTTGAAAAGATAAATTAGTGATACATCTCAGTTTTTAGGTATTAAATTTTTAAAAAAATTATTGACTCTGTATATTTGTTTTAGTGTATTATAATTTTAATCATATTTAAAAATTAAACATTATCTACGTGAGGTACAACACAGAAAGGTTTTTGGAAAGTTGATTTTAATTAAATTCTTATGTATGCTGACGGATTTTACTAAAATTGTTTCGTGGAGTTTTACTTAAATTGGTCTTAATTAAATGCTCATGTTTACTCATGAGTTTTTGCACTAAGACTACCAGTAGCCATGGATAATGTCAATTGTCAATCTCTCTTAGCGTTAAATTTAATTAAAATTAACATAAATAAAACAATAGAAAAACAAAAACTTCATAAAACAGTTTAAACAATATCCATTTTGTTCATCGAGTGAATTAAGATCTTGTTCATTTCACCGATTTAAGTTTAGAATTCAAGTTTTATTACAGTATAAAACTCTAAAAAATAATCACATTTAATTTTTTTATTATAGTAAAAAATTTTCACATAAAATCACATCTTAATTCGAATTAAAATTTGAATAAATAAACTAAATATTTTTTTTAAAAGAAAAAAAAAAGATTAGAAGAAAACAAAACGTCTTTTTCAATTTTCCTTTATCATGAGTTTCCTTCTTTTGCCGCAGAAAGTCAAAGTTCGGTTCTTGGAAAGGTGAATGCATTACGTGTTTTTACAGTAGGCCAGTTGCCCTTGTTTGTTCTGTGAGAAAGAAGGCAGATAATATATATATAGGAAATAGTAAAAAATAAGATCGATATAAAAAATTTAAAAAAGTATATAAGTGAATTTTTAATTATAAAAATTAATAGGTTATAATTTATTAAGTTATAATTTATAATTAGATAAATTATAAATAAATTTATCAAGTTATAGTTCATAATCAGATAAATTATAGATAAAAATTATAATTTATAAATCATAACTTATCAAATTATGATTCATAACTAAATAAATTATAAACAAAAATAATAATTTAACCCATTTATTAATTTATATAAACTATTAACTTATTAATTTTAATTCATTTCAAATTTTTATCTATTTTACACATACTACTGTCTATTAGTCCAAGTCGGTAATGGTTTTTGTTTTATCAATGGTCTTCTGTTGTTTTGACTCTACTTTACATAATTTTACATGCACTTAGTTGAAATATCAACAAGACAAAGTCAAAAAGAAAAAAAAAAAGAAAGAAATAATAGAACGGAAGTAATGCCATTAATGTGAAGAAGAGTATAACTGTAACTTTGGTGAAACCTTATGTCCGTACAATATTATAGGGGAAGTGCTTGGTTTGGCAGCATCCCTCTGGCCATCACCTGTTGGTTGGCTAAGGTTCACTGCTCTCCGTTTCTTATTTAATGGATGTTTAGTTCATAAATTTAAAATTATAATTTAAAATTATTCTTGATTTACGTGTATTTTTTTTTAGAGAAAATACTATAGTAAACTACGAACTATGATTCGAATTATGACACGAATCCACTAACCAAACATATTCACAATTGTTTTTGGGTTATTTCAATTTTAATCCCGAGAAATACTCTTTGTCTCATTTTGTCTCCTAAACTTTTAACTGTCACAATAATTGCCCTTGAATTTTACAAACATTATACTTTTGATCTTTTTGTCACAATATAGTCAAAAAATAGATTGAATGAGCATGTGAGGTGCACCTGATACTTTCAATGAGGATAATTTGTTAAATTAATTTAGAATGATTTTCAATGTTGTCCCTTGAAAACTATTCCTTGTCTCATTTTGTCACCTAAACTTTCAAATATCACATTAATAACCCGTAAAATTCGGCCTGCCTAGCTCAACCTAGCTCTAAAGCTCAATGAGCTAAGACTAGAGTCGGGCTGGGACTGGGTTGGCTTGTGTTTTTATAAGGAAAATTAGAAAATATATATAATAAGAGCATTGGGTGTTCATGTTGGGACCAAACCAATAATGACAAGTTTCGGATCTACTTATTTGATCCGGCCCAAACTTAAAGTTCTACCCCGAGCTTTATTGTGGTTAATTTGTTGAAAGAAAGAAATATGAAAGCTAGTTAAACTAATATTAGGAGCAAATTGTTTTTAACATTTATTTTTTTATGTTAAATACCATCTCATAATCTAATGCCTTACTATGAGTTTTTACAAACAGTATATTTTGTGTTTGCTCATTTATTTCCTAGGCTTACATTGTATCAAATCTTTAGAAAAAACCGTTGAGCCTAAATTTATCATTCTTCATTGTATTATTCGAAAATCAAGATTATAGGTTGTCAATCCTAAGTTAAAGTTTGAGTTTGATGAATATGAAAGGTGTGGTGAGCCTCATCGTTATGGCCATTTTCTTTTAGAGTGATCGCGCTGAAAAGATGATTAAGATACAATGGAAAAGGCTAAGTTATAATTTGCTTAGTGACACTACAGATGATAATTCATATTAATGGACTGTGTTCATTTAATCTATTTATTAGTTGTCATTTAAACACAATCTATTTATTAAGCGTTTTAAAAATATCAATCCAACATGCCAAATTTATTATTTTGGATGACACAATTAACTTGTTTAAATTCGTATGTTGAATATAATTTACACAATAGTGACACGTTTAATATGTGTTTGATGAACTTATATTTTCTGTCAAGAAAAATAAATAAAAGTTTGTAACTAAATTCTAAATCCATATTGTTTTTTATCTAATAGACTATAAAAACTTTTATATCACGACCTACATAATTGGATTGTAAAATAATAAATATAGTTAATTGTGTTAAAATTGGATGTTTCGTGGTAAACATGTCAACTCGAACAAGACTCATTTAAAAAATCGTGTTAATCATGTCAATGGAATTAGGACACAAACTCATTTATAGTATACCCAAATTCACTAATTTTGTGCGGGTTTCGAGTCATTTATCATGTCATGACTAGTGCTGGAACTTTGGACGGGCCGCCCGCGACTGCCCGAAAAGCCCGAGGATTTGCCCGAGCCCGAACCCGACCCGCCCGAGATTTTTGGGCCGCCCGCCCGAGCCCGAATTTCACCTTGAACGGGCCGCGGGCTTGTATTCGGCGGCCCGAGCATGCCCGAATTACCCAAATTTTTTAAATTTTTTTTTAATATTAAGTTATTTATATATATATATATATTACAATTTGAAATGAATACACGAACTATATAAAAAAAATTATTCCTTTATTAATTTTTAAATTTATAATTCATGAATCATGAGACTAGGATTGCATAGTCTACAATTAAGGCTCCTAAATACGTATGCATTTAATAATTTGAAAAAAAAATTAAAAAATACCATTAAAGATGGTAAAAAAATATTATTTATATTATTTTATTAAAAAATAAATAAGTGTCATTTAATTAATAAGAAGAAATAAAAGGTCATAATGACATTTTTTTAGAATGACATGAAAATAATAATGGTTAAACTTAAAATTTTCTCTTAATTATTTTGTGTTAGTTTGTGAGTTTATGTCTGATAGGACTCTAAGAAGACTTTATTTTCCCTAGTTTTCCTTAAACTAGGACACTTTATTACGTGTTCAACTCAAACTAGGATTTTTTTCGATCAAAAAAAAAAAAAAAAACTGAAACTAGGATTGCATGTTGAATTAGGATTTGTCAGCCTATAAATAATGCATTATGTTGAGGTTGGGGCTGCAGGGCCACGCATAGAGGTCAGTACCTTTTTTTTCGTTCCTTCCTAAAGTTCTAGTATACTTAGGACCTTTTATTATACTCTTTTCTTTATTGAATTTGTAATTTATACGCAAATGGTTATTCTTCTTTTTACCGGATTATCATATATATGTATATATATATACACACACAGACATATATCTCATATATCAATAGAGAAGAAGTTGAGTACCATTGTGAAACCTCTATTATTATAATTAGTTTTGTCTACGTTTAGTGTAAATATGTTTAAATATGTTTATTTGTAACTTTTCTCTCACATGCAGTAATGATTTGCTTTCAGAGAAAGAATATGGTTTTGGTTCTTCTCCTAAAGCTTTTGAGATTATTTTTGGTTAGACATCAAATAGTTTAATGATAAATATATATCGATACAAGATAAATGAATATTTTTATACGATCTCCAGAATATTTAATGTTTAACAATGATTATATAAAACCCACTTATAAAGAGAATTTAATGTGACATTAAATATTTTGAAGGTTGTTTGAGAGTATTCTTTTGTGCTGTATTGATATAATTATTAAACTGTTTCATGTCTCATTAAAAGTAATTTCTCATACGAAAGTTTAAAAGCATGAAGGCGTTTCAATACTCATTCAACAAACTCCGTTCCCTTCTCAAACTCAAGTGAAAAGGTAAAGCATGGGCAGCCAAACAAATTCACATATGTTTTGACTAATGTTCTCTTTTTGTTTTGGGTTCGTTTTATGGAGACAATCAAGTGTGCATTCCAGCGACTTGTGCTGCTGGTTCTAATAATATCCGAGACCAACTTCGCTGGTTACTGGTGGTTGCTTAGAGTCATTGTTTGATATTACCCTTCTTTTGTGACTTCATGATGACATTAATGTCATACTAGAATGGGTACGTCTCCTTTTTTCACTTAATATTTAATATGTTATTGTATTAATATACTACATAAGATAATATTGATATACTGTATAAACTAATAAATATTAATACAAAAGATAAAATATGCTAACATAATATATTATTAATATATTAATGATATTAACACAATAAAATTATAACGTATTAATGATATTAGTACATACTATACAAATTAATATTGATATAATACATACCACATAAGCTAATATTCATATACCATATAAACCAAAATCAATGTAAAATATAAAATATGTTAACATAACATATTACTATTGATATTATTATTATTATTATTCCCAAATTTTGGTAGTACTGGATTATGTCTGATACGAACTTTGTTTCTAAAAGGGCATCTAACTCAGGACATCGTTTGGAATTTCCTTGCGCTCGTGGTTTCATGAGAATGGACATGAAAATTAGGATAAAAATTCGGGCACCTTGGGCAACTCGGGTTTTCGGGCAGAATTCGGATAAAAATTCAAAAAATTAGCCGTTTTCAGATTTTCGGGCAAAATTCAAAAAACTAGCCGTTTTCGGGTATTCGGGCACCTCGGGCGGGTCGGGCAATTCGGGCAGTCAGGAAAATTTTGGGCAAAATAAAAAAAAAATCAAAAATTCGGGCTTCGGGTCGGGCAATTCGGGCACACCCAATTTTCGGGCAATTTTCGGGTCGGACAGTTCGGGCATGGTCAGAAAAATTTTAAAAAAATCCCGGTGGACGGCGGTATACGGTGGTTAGACGGCGGCGGACAAGGGTGGACATGTCAAATTCAGGCTGCCCGAGCCCGAACCTGAATTTCTTGCTTGGGCGGGCAGGAATTGGGCCCGCCCGCCCGCCCGAGCCTGAAAAAATTCGGGCTTCGGGCGGCCCGCTGACCCGAAGTTCTAGCACTAGTCATGACTCAAATTGCAACTCCTCTCAGATATATTGTTGAACCATTGTAAATAGCTTTAGAACTATATAGCCCTAACTCCTCTACTTATTGTTGATAGATATTTTTTTATGCATTAGTAGCTAGGCGTCGTTTAAGTATTTTTTGATTAAATATTTGTTAAGTGGTATTGTTTGACTAAGTATTTAATTGCACTATTATTACTAGTGTTACTATTATTATTATCATTTTATTGCTATTATTTATTATTATCATTATCATTGTTATTATATTATTATTATTATTTGGGTTAATTTGAGTTATTGTGATTATTAAGAACTTTTGAATAACTGTAATAAGTTTGCAAAAGTCTTTAAAAGCCAATTTAGTTATTCTGAGGCAAACAGTGGGGGCAAGCAAAGAAGCGGCGGAGTTACATCGGTGAGGAGTAGTGACTGAGAAAGAATATACGAAAAGAGAGAGAAAGAAACCGAAGGAGATTGGGTCTCGTTTATTTCACCGATTTGAATTTAGAATTTGAGTTTTGTTACAGTAAAAAGTCCTCAGAAACAGTCACATCTAACTTTTTTGTTACAATAAAAAACTCTCATATAAAATCACATCTTAACTCGAATTAAAAATTCGAATCAGCAAACTAAACGGACCCTGAAAAACCATAAAAATTATTGAAGATATTTTAAGATCCGTATGAAATGTCTTTTAAAGGTGTTGGCAGACTTGTGTTTCGATCACTACAAGAATTTGAAGTTTTTGTTACCAAAATTTGGTAACCAAAAGCCCTATTTTTGGTAGCAAAATGTTTTTGTTATTAAAAAATTTTAGTAACAAAAAGTGCATAGTAAAAAATATTAGTAACTAAACTTTTGGTAGCACATAGTTTTTACTACCAAAAAACATTTTGGTAACAAAATATATTTAATAACAAAATGTATGATATTTAGGGACCAAAAATTTCGATAGCAAAAGGTTTTTTATAGCAAAAAATGTAAGCTTTAGGACCCTGAAATTTTAATAACAAAATATATTTAGTAATAAAAAATACGCAATTCAGTCACTAAATATTTGGTAATAAAAGGTATTTAATAGCAAAAACTATGAGATTTAGGAACCAAATATTTATTATCAAATTGTATTTAGTAGCGAAATATACGAGATTTAGTAACCAAATATTTGATAGTAAAAAATATTTGGTAGCGAAAAATATGAGATTTAAAGACCAAATTTTTAGTAGTAAAATATATTTGATAATGAAAAGTACAAGATTCAGGTACTAAATATTTAGTAACAAATAACTAATTTTTTGCTATCAAATTTTTTTAGTCACCAAAACTGAAACAAATTTATATAACTGTATTTTTTAAAAATATATATAAATAAAATATCAAATATTAATTTAAAAATCTCTAAATATTTCAATACATATTAAAATCAAAACAAAATACTAAAATAATCATACTTAAGCAAATCCAAACACTTATGCAAATATTATACTAGTAAAATCTTAATATTACAAGTAAACGCTCTAACAAACTGAGACCGGTGGTGACGGTGGCGAATGATCTTCTCTTCTTGGGACGGAATGTCCAGGATGATCTGATGACGAATTTATCTGTTGAAGTAGCTTTTGAATAAACTATTGTTATTGCTTCATTAGAATTTCCATATCCGACATACGACGATTGTTTTCCTGAACTTCATTTTGAAGCTTTTTATATCCCGACCTTCTAAATTTGCGAGCTTGTGACGCTATTTTTAGACAAGAGTCACAAGACCTATGCCACACTTGATAAAACTTGACAGTAAATTTCTTCTTCCGCATCAGAGTCAAGTTTTGACTCCTTTGGTACTTCACTTAAACGAGTATTGCGAATCTTGATCATTTGTTCTTGCATTAGGCGAAATGTTATAAACTTTCAAGTTAGAGAAAAAAAAATACAAAATCAAACGAAATGATAAAGTGTTTAGTAATTATGGTTTCAAGTGGTAATATACTTAAGTGGGTGAAAACTAATTACATGAACTTCCTCTAAATGTTGAACTATAGATCTTGAGCCACCCAAATAACCTGCTGGCTTTTTGAAATGATTTTCCACAACAACCTGTGCTTTTTTCTGTATAAATGAAAAAAGAGACATTTAAATGCATTAAAATATGATAGAAATTTCAACATCATCTCCCCTACAATTTCAACCCAGAAAATCCAAAACCACATATATTGGTTCAATTTGCATATCCAAAACCACATTCTCAAACAAATGTCTCATAATACAATTAAGTTGTTCATTTTACCTGTCATTGATCATCGCCAAACCAATTGATGCACATCCACTCCCAATCATCTGATTTAATGTATTGATTTAGTAAATGTTGTAATAGATTTTTTCCTTCCTCAATAATGGCCTGATATTTTTTGTGGCACCTATATCAATAACCTTTAAAGCGCTTATAGAAATATTGATGCACAATGTCTTTCAATTGTGGATACGCCTCAAAATCTAAATCAAATAGATCCTCAAGAAATATTGGTGTCTAATGTTTGCCGACTAAATAAATGCAAACAAATATCAAATGTGACTAGAATCGATTAATCATTTCAAGTTTTTTGTTTAAATTTTGAACACCGAAGTGGGTAGACCTAATTTAATACCAACTTTTTGCCTTTCTTTTGAAATCTATAGTCAATAAAAATGCGAGGCCTAGTATGTTGCTTCTTGTTTCCCTTTCGATTTGGTGCTTCTTAAGAATACTGGTGAAAGAATAACTATGGTGCTGTCGAAGAATACAGATTGTGAAATTAATTTACAAGTACCCCTAAAGTGAAACCTTAAACTAGTGTGGAAATTGATGCTCTAATTAGTTGGCTGGAGAAGCCATTGAAGTTTGAATATTTGTAAGTGCTGCCTGTTTTTTTGGGCAAGTGCAACTGGTTTAAATAATACAGATTTAAATGTATAATAAAGTGAACCCATTGCCATTCACCACTCTTCCGGTACCACAGAAGTTTCATGGCAAAAAACCCATGTTTATTTTCTCTTTCAACCCACCGTGAATATGCTTGATCCTAATGTCAGAGATGCTTTTTGTTATACTTGGGGGCCTCATTTTATTCCTGTACATTTATTTTATCCATATGCTTCTTTTTGTTATTATTAAGCCTTATGTCCATGTGTGCTGTGCAGTGGAACCCATGATCATTTTTCAAAGTTCAAAGCTGAAATTTCATTGCCAGAAACAATGCCAATACTTGCAGACAGAGAATTTCCACGATGAGAGAGACAGAGAGAGAGAGAGAGAGAGAGAACTGACCAGAAAGAAGGAGGAGGTGTTGATGGTGAGGAGAGATGTCTCTGGCTTTTCGGCAACTGGCGGCAACGACGAGAATCGGCGGCGGCAGCGAGAATCGGGAGCGGCGACAGTGAGAATCAGAGTCGGCGACGGCGAGAAGCGGCTAGAGAGAGGAGCGAGAGAGAGATCTAGAGCTACAGAGAATTTCTTGAGGACTGGAAGGCGGCGGAGGAGGAGCGGCGTCTGGAGAAGAGGGCCGATGAGAGTTTCTGAAGAAGATGGTGAAGAAAGGGAATAAGGACGTTGGGGATGGATCTGCCGAGTATAGGGATTTTTAATTAAACGTGTGGGTGTGTTTTGAATTTTCAGGAAGGTAGGTTAAAATGTTTTTCCCACAAAAATTTTGTTCTTTTTTTGTTGCCAAATATTTAGTAGTAAATATTTATATTTTTTTGTTATCAAATATTATTTTGGTAACTAAAAGTATATTTTTTGCTATTAAATTTTAATTTAGTAGCAGAAAAACATATATTAAATTTTTTTTTAAATATATTTTGATGACAAATATTATTTTAAACTCATTGTTTTAATAACATTATAATAAAAAATATAGTTTTGAAATTGAAATACATTATTCTATGTTAAAAAGTAATTAAATAGAAAGATTATATACTACTCTATGTAGAACATGTACTTAATTAACAAGATCTCATATATATACACATGAACATGTCTTTTGTTATACCTACACAAAATAACTAAATTATCAAATAATTATTATACAAAATATACTATAATGATTGTTAAAACTTAATATAGGACAAATTCATGGAAACTAAAAAAAAAAAAATACGTGCACAAAATATAAGGTTTAAAGTTTTTATATGATTTGTGACCAAACACAATTTTTGGTAGCAAAAAATATTTTTTTGCCACCAAAATATGAATTTGGTAGGAGAATCATGTTTTTTGCTACTAAAATTTGGTACCAGAAAATTATATTTTTTGTTACCAAACACTATTTTGGTAGCCGAAAGCATATTTTTGCTACCCAATTTGAATTTGGTACCAGAAAGACATGTTAAAAATAAATAAAAAAACATTTTAATGCTAAAAATTATTTTAGAATCATTGTTCTAGTAGCATTATAACAAAAAATATAGTTTTGAAATTGAAATACATTATTCAATGTTAAAAATCAATCAAATAGTAAGATTATATACTACTTTACGTGGAACATATACTTAATTAACAAGATCACATATATATACACATGAACATGTCTCTAGTTACACCTATACAAAATAACTAAATTATCAAATAATTGTTATACAAAATATACTAGGATGATTGTTAAAACTTAATATAGGACATATTCATGGAAAACTAAAAAAAAATAATAATACATGCACAAAATATAAGTTTTAAAGTTTTTATATGATTTGCTACCAAACACAACTTTTGGTAGCAAAAAACGCTATTTTGCCACCAAAATATGAATTTGGTAGCAGAATCATGTTTTCTGCTATAAAAATTTAGTACCAGAAAATTATATTTTTTCTTACCAAACATTATTTTGGTAGCTGAAAGTATATTTTTTGCTACCAAATTTGAATTTGGTACCAAAAAGGCATATGTTAAAAATTAAACAAAACATTTTAATGACAAAAATTATTTTAGAATCATTGTTCTACTAACATTATAGCAAAAATATAGTTTTAAAATTGAAATACATTATTCAAAGGTAAAAATTAATTAAATAGCAAGATTATATACTACTCTATGTGGAACATATACTTAATTAACAAGATCACATATATATACACATGAACATGTCTTTAGTTACACCTACACAAAATAACTAAATTATCAAATAATTGTTATAGAAAATATACTAGGATGATTGTTAAAATTTAATACAGGACATATTCATGGAAAACTAAAAAAAAAAAACAATACATGCACAAAATATAAGTTTTAAAGTTTTTATATTATTTGCTACCAAACACAACTTTTGGTAGCAAAAAATGCCATTTTGCCACCAAAATATGAATTTGGTGGCAGAATCATGTTTTCTGCTATCAAAATTTGGTACCAAAAAATTATATTTTTTGTTACCAAACATTATTTTGGTAGCTGAAAGCATATTTTTTGCTATCAAATTTGAATTTGGTACTAGAAAGACATATGTTAAAAATAAATAAAAAAACATTTTAATGACAAAAATTATTTTAGAATAATTGTTCTAGTAACATTATAACAAAAATATAGTTTTGAAATTGAAATACATTATTCAAAGGTAAAAATCAATTAAATAGCAAGATTATATACTACTCTATGTAGAACATATACTTAATTAACAAGATCACACATATATATATATATATACACACACATGAACGTGTCTCTTGTTACACCTATACAAAATATTTAAATTATCAAATAATTGTTATACAAAATATACTTGGATGATTGTTAAAACTTAATATAGGACATATTCATGGAAAACTAAAAAAAAACCAATATAAACACAAAATATAAGTTTTAAAGTTTTTAAATGATTTGCTACCAAACACAATTTTTAGTAGCAAAAAACGCCTTTTCGCCACTAAAATATGAATTTGGTAGCAAAATCTAGTTTTCTGCTACCAAAATTTGGTACCAGAAAATTATATTTTTTGATAGCAAAAATTTGATTTTTCACTACTAAATTTTGGTGACAGATAGTTATATTTTGCTTCCAACACTTGGTATCAAATGTTATATGTTTTACTACCAAAAATAATTCGGTAGCAAATACATCGGGCAAGAAAAAATTTTACTTCCCGCCAACATTTTGTTACCAAAACATGTTTGGTAGTAAAAAAATAATATTTTGCTACCAAATTTTGGTGGCAGAATCTTAATGTTTTTATTACCAAATATTGTTTTGGTAGTAAAAAATTATTGGAGGAAATCAAATTTCATTTCCCGACATGTTATTTATTACTAAATTATATTTGGTACCGGATTGTGTATTTTTTGCTACCAGATTTGATAACTAAAGTCTTGATAATTTCAGCTATCAAAGTTTGATAACAAAAAGTGTGTTTTCTGCTACCAAACATTTTTTGGTAACAAAAAATTTAGTCTCTTAAAGTGATTATTCTTATAGTGGATATATTAGTTAGATCACATTAGTTCAATAATAATAATAATAATAATAAAGTTAGATCGCATTAGCATTAAAAAAAATGAAATTTCTTTTCTATTTCCATAATCGTTCAAATTATTAGGAGAATTCCATAAACTTTCACATCAGTTAAAAGCAAGTTAGTATCTTGATTAAGTACTGCTAATATAATTATACATACATGTCATTTTGCTGCTTTTTATGTTATGTTATATATACATTATTTTTTGTTGCTAATATGATTCATTTTGCTATTTTAAGACTTTAGCTTTATTTTGTTATATACGTGATTTTCCTTTATCTTATAACCAGAACGTCATTTGGATTTACTTTCCATGAAACTGATACCTATTGTAAAAATTCACTTTAGGCATATTTAGTACACCGTATTTTATTATATTCTATCGTATAGGGTGATTCTATTTATATAAATACTCTTTATTCTTTGTACACTTTTTTTTAAATACATACCAAGCATCATTTTAAAATGATAAAATTTATTTTTTACTTATTTCACTTATTAAAAATTTACTCCAAACTATTTTCCTAGGATTGTTAATTCCTGACCACTTCGTTTACATTTTTAAACCCACCATTTCATTTTAAATTATTACTTTAATATTATCATTTGGATATCTCTTTTTTTGGTTGAAACTTTATGCATGGAGCCTTTTTTTCACACATAAAGAAAATTTTCGATAACATTTTTTTAAATAAAGGACGTTTCAGAGAAAAAAATACAAAGCAAAATAAATAAAAATAATAATAAATGAAAAAATGGCAACATAATTAATTTATCAATTGAGTTATGATTAAAAAGACAAAATGGCAACAGGAACAAAAAATCGTAAACGAGCATAAGCAAAGAAAAGAAAACGAACAAAATGAAAAAAAAAAAAAAAGAAGAAATCAATCCAATAAAAAATAGAAATAAGACCTACAAATGATTAGCCAAAAAAACATAAATACAAAACCAAAAAAGACAAAAAATAATTGTCATACAACAAATAACAAAAAAAGTTAATATACTTCCGTGCGACTTTTTGGAGCAGTGATTGAATGATATAATTAGGCTTTTTTGTCAGTGACGAGGCCAATAAATGTGATTAACGAGAGTTGATTTTGTTTACTTTGTGAATTTAAATTTTTAATTCGAATTGAAATGTAATATTTTTTTAAAATTTTTTATTGTAGTAAAAAAAGTTAGATGTGATATTTTTAAAAAATTTTTTACTGTAGAAACTTAAAACTGAAAACTTGAATCGGTGAAATGAACGATGAAGACTTGATATGAGTAACATTTTTGGGGGTTTGTTGCTTCTAGTGTTTGGTTCACACGTTATCGAATGCTAGTGCAGCCCAAATGTGTTTGCAAAAATTTTAGTCACATATAATTTAATTAAGGTCTCATTTATTTTACCGATTCGAGTTTATAATTTGAATTTTAGTACAGTAAAAAGTTTTCAGAAATAATAACATATAATTTTTTTATTACAGTAAAAAGTTTTCACATAAAGTCACATCTCAACTCAAATTAAAAACTCGAATAAGTGAATTAAACGGGTCTTAAAAGTGTTATCATTTTCATAAAAATCAAAGTTAATCAAAATGTAGATATATAGTCCTTACTAAAATTAAGTATAAGGTTAACTTTTTTTTTTATCTACAACCTTTTAATATACATTCATCAACTATTATACCTAAATAAAAGAGGAAAAATTATACTTTTTGTTTAGAAAAATAAAATGATCAATATTTATTAAATTAAAATAAAGAAATAGAACATAATTTTTAGAAAATAGTTTAAGACCAATCACTAAAAGATAGCAGAGAATGAAATCTCATTTAGTGATAAATATTAAGAAATACTAAACAAAATACAAAATGTGTTTGGTTGCAGTGGCGGAATGGTAATGAGAATAGTAATGAGCATAGTAATGGAATGGAATTAGAATGTGCTAGAATCATAATTAGATTCTTTAGTTTGGTTGGAGTTATGGAATCAGTACCTGAATGAGGATTATGCTATTTGGTTGACAACGTAATTAAATGAAAAGAAACTGTATTTTGATAAAAATATCCTTGATTAATAATCATCAGGTAATTCAATATTTAATTAATTAAAATAGTAAAAGAATAATATAAATATTGAAAAAAAACTTTTTATTTGAAGGATAAAATTTAAAAAATATTTCAATAGTAAAAAAAAATAATATTTAATTTTTTTTATGTAAAATAAATTATCACATGCTCAAATATGATCATTTTTTAAATCTAGCATAATATGTATCGAGTAAAATTATCACTTTACCCCTGTTAATAATAAAAATGAACCAATATATCATTCAATGTTTTTCCATCCAGCTATGTTTTTCCATTATGTCTTCACCGATAGTGCGACTTAAATGTGCAGACACCTTTTCAATAACACCAGCAAGTAAACTAGATGACTCCTTAATGGCTTCATAAGGAGTTAGTGCTGAAACTTTGGACGGGCCGCCCGCGACCACCGAAAAGTCTGAATTTTTACTCGATGACTGAGCCCGAACTTCCTGAATTTTTGGGCTGCCCGACCCGATTTTTTCCTTGGACGGGCATCAGGTAGCATTTGGCTGCCTGTGCTCGATCGGGCTGCCCGAACCCGACCGAAAATGCCCTAATTTTTAAATATTTTTTATATTATATATTTATATATTATTATAGATATATATATATATTATAATTTGAAATTTGAAATGAACACACGAACTATATAAAAAAATTATTTCTTTATTCATTTTTAAATTTGTAATTCATGATTGCCTTGTTAAAAACCTTACCAAGAAAAAGCCAATTGGGATAAAAACTTAGTAAGGAAAAAAAAAGTGCAATCATTGTAGGACGAATTATAAATTTGACGAACTTACAAAGTCTATACAAGATTACAATAACACTATACATAAATATTTATAAATTATAATAATAAAATTTAATTTGAAGCAGAAGGATCGTCTTGAAAATTAAAAGTTAATCTATTAAATTCGTCGATCCATTCTTGGCTTGCCGGTGAGATTGTATCGTGTAAGTGTTGGTCGGAACGATCCCAATCCTTGATGCACACCAAAGCTTCAACAATATCCTATTGCAATGCGTTTCTCCGTTCTTCAAGTATTCAGCCGGTTGCACTGAATGCTTGTTCGGCTGCAACAGTGGAGACTGGGATCGAAAAAAATATCCATTGCCAGTCGTGTTAGGATCGGCCAAGTTAATGCTCGTGCCCTCCACCACTGAACCAAATCAAACATTTCACAATTGTTTACAACTAAGCCCTCACTCAGGTATGCAATTAACTCAATGAAGCCGCCGCTGTTGCCGCCACCTCTTGATAAAGATCCACTCTCAGATTCTTCTTGACCTTGAGTCATCGTCGTCATCTTCTTCTTCTTCTTAGACAACGACGTGTTGTAGATCCTGTTCTGAGGAGAGAGAAAGAGAGGGAGGAGAGGAGAGAGAACAGGTGCTACTGCTAGGTTTGTATTTGGAAGATAAGGAAGAAAATGATTTTGTTTTCAGAGATTGTTTTAAAAATTATTTTAAGATTAATTTTAAAACTTCATTTAGCTGGTAATTTATGAAATTATTTTGAGTATAATTAAAAAATAAATTTATAGTTGATATATTTATGAAATTTTATTTTAAGTAAATATAATTAATAATTTTAAATTAATATATTAAGTAATTAATAATTAATAATCATTTAGTAATAAAAATTATTATATTGATAATAAAATAATAATTGATATATTATAATTAATAAATATATTGGTAATTCAATTCTACATCTAATGAATTAGTATCTAATGAATTAGTATGCTAAATAATTATAAATAATAATTAATAATCAGTTATACGTAATTATTATGTTACTAATGTATTTACATTTATTAATTTATAAGTAATTAATAAGTACATTAAGAAAAAAATAATTAATTAGTATATAAATAATATATTATATTCTATTTACTATTTATATAATTAACTTTTAGTTACATAATTAAATAATTAGTTATTTACTTACTAAAATTTATTTAATAATCTATTATTTAATATATTGCATGATGAACTTTTGATAATTATTCTTTAAATAATGATGAATTGCTAATTATCAATTATTATTTATTATTTATTGGCATATTACATAATTAATTATTATAATATTGACTATTAATTGAGTAATTATTATTTTTTATTTATCCACTATTTATTAAGTAATATATTAATTATTAGTTATATATTTAATAACTTATTATTAATTAATCTATCATTAATATATTATATAATTAATTGTTGGCCATTAATCTTTAACTAAATAATCAAGTTTTTACGGGCCTGTTCTTTTGTCCAAAAAACTCAAAAAAAAAGACAACTCGAGTTTCAATTTTATTCAAGTTCATGTTCTTTTAAGTTTTAACTTTATTTAACTTTACTCAACTTTATTCAAATTATAACTTCAACTCAAGTTATAACTCAAATTCAACTTAAAAACTACACTCAAATTACAATCCAAAAGAACAGGCCCTACATTTTTTTCTAGGGATTATAATGTACTTTGAGACAAATATATAGATTTTGAAGCGGAAATACACACACACACACGTAAACTTGAGGGGGGAAGCCCTCGTCCAGGGTTTTGTTATAAATTTCAAAATATTAATAATTTATATTTTAAAAATATGACATGTGGGATGTAGGATAAGAGATGCGTGGGGAGTTAAAAAAAAGAAATACTATTAAGGCTTGTTCTTTTGAGCGAAAAATTAAAAAAAAAAACTCGAGTTATAATTTTATTTGAGTTCATGTTCTTTTAAGTTTAAACTCGAGTTTGAGACTACTCGAGTTCAAGTTTCCCCTTCAACTCGAGTTCAGAAACTCAAACTCAAGTTAATGAACAGTATTTTTTCTATTCTTAAAAATGCTATAACTTGTTCGCTTTAATTCTGATTGATATGATTTTTTTTTCTCTGCGTTGCCAACGAAAAGATGAATAAAACTAGACCCATATACCCTATTAAAATTTTTCATCAGCATTGAGTTTTTATTAAAATACTATCTAAATATAAATTCAAGTTTTGACTTACTCAAACACAAACTCAAAAAGATTCTTATCTCAAACCATAACTTAAATGTACACAACCAAACGCAAACTCAAGTTACAACTTTAACTCAAGTTATAACTCAAACTCAACTCAAAAACTTAACTCAAGAATACTTGCAAAAGAACAAGCCCTTAGTTTCCTTTTTATTAATAAAATTTAATTATAAAATTAAGTCTATTTTCATAGTCTTTTTTTCTCATTTTTATTTAGTCCTTTTAAAATATTTTTTTAATCGATACAGAGAGTAGTGCTGGAACTTTGGACAGGTCGTAAGATTGAATTTGAACCTGACACCCGAACCCACCCACTCGAAGAATTCAGGCCGCCTGCCCGAGCCCGAAAATACCCTTAGACAGGCCGCAGGCTTGGTTTTGGCTGCCCGAGCCCTGTCGGGCAGCCTGAGCCCGCCAGAATTGCCTGAAAAAATATATTTTTTATTATATTATTTAATTTTTTTAATATTGTATATACATTATATATAATATACTATTATTTATTAATTGTATTGGTATATAAATAATTATTAAGTTATTTTGTATTAAAATTATATAAAAACTAAAATCAACACTAGGGGTGACAATTTGTTTCACGTGTCATGTTCGTGTCGTGTTTTGATCGTTTCTTTATAAATTTACAGTCAACCCGAACACGACCCGTGACACGAAATTTTTTAAAAATCACAACACGAATACGACACGACCACTTTATGGGTTGACACGACACGACACGAAAATGACACGTGACACGAAATTAACCTGTGAACTCAAAATTGACATGAAAATTGTATACTTTTATTTAATTTTTTACATATTAAAAATAACTTAAAATTTATAACACACTAAAATACAATAACATCCATTGAAATTAAGCAAATAATAGTATAAGATTTTGAGTGTAACTATCATGATATCATAAGTTCATAATAAAATAAAAAATATGTAATAAAAAATATATGTATTTTTTAGTTTTTTACGAGTTTCATGTCCTGTTCGGATTAGGCGGGTCCAACCCGAAATTGACCCTTGTTTTTCATGTCAATTTCAGGTCGACCCAATTCTGACCCGAACATCTTTTTTCTCAACCCTAACCCGCAAAATTCGTGTAGTTTTTGAGTCGTGTTGTCGTGTCGTTACCCAGATTACCGGCCCTAATCAAACACACACTATTAACACAATTTAAAAAATTAATTTTGTATATTAATTTTTAAATTTATAACTCATGATTGCCTTGTTAAAAACCTTAACAAGAAAAACTCAATTGAGATAAAAACTTGGTAAGAAAAAAAGAGTGCAATCATTTTGTGACGAATTATAAATTTTTTGAACTTACAAAGTCTAAATATTACAATTACAATGTCCAAAGAAAATAAATATTTACAAATTATAATTTAATTTGAAGCTGAAGGATCACCTTCAAAGCGAAATGTTAATCTATTAAATTCATCTATCCATTCCTAACTTGCCGGAGAAATTGTGTCTTGTAAATGTTGATCAGCACGATCCCAATCCTTAATGCACACTAAAGCTTCAACAATGTCCTTTTGCAATGTGTTTCAGCATTCCTCAAGTATTCGTCCGATCGTACTGAAGGCTTGTTTGGATGAAACAGTGAAAACTGGGATAAAAAAAATATCCATTACTATTCGAGTTAGGACGGCCCAAGTTAATGCTCGTGCCCTCCACCATTGAACTAAATCAAATAATTCTCTACTACCGTCGACTAATAAGCTCTCGCTGAGGTACATTATAAGCTTATTGAAGCTGCCGCCGCCGCCACCACCTTTTGATGAAGATCCACTCTCAGCTTCTATTTTAGTCGTCTTCTTCTTCTTCTTCAACCCGAAAATATTCATGAATGAATGCAAGTTTTCATCTCTTTGTTACGGTTCCTGTACTCCAGAATTTGTGTTTCTAAACCTATTCTCATATTTGCTATAGAGAGAAAATATTTTTTCCTTTATTTTCAAAAATTTGTCAGAACAATCGATGCCTAAAAATTCACCTACGTTTTCTAAACCTTCTAATTTTAATTTAGGATAAAAAATAGTACCGAAATCATACAACATTGGTAATTTAGACCAATATTTTTTAAATTTCTTTTCCATAGAAGCTATATGAACTGCTAAAAGTGGGTCCTTCCTAAATTCACTAAATAAAATACTCATTCTTAAAAGTTCACCTAAAGCTAAATGTGATGTTGGGTAATATGTTCCACTAAGTTTTAAAGTAACTTCATCAAACCTACCTAAAAATTGATACAAAGTTTCGGCAATTTGTCAATCATATGTGCCTATGTGTCCTACTCCTAATTTTGCACTAATATAGTTTGTTATAGCATCCATCTTATAGGCATATCTAGGGCTAATGGTCTAGGAGTTAGATTTAGTGTTTGTAAGAACCTAAACCATTCTTGTTGTTTTGAGTTACTACCCTGAATCCATGCAATACTATCTCTAATTGCCTTTATATGAATAGCCATTGATTTTAAACCAGATCTAACAATTAAATTAATTACATGGCATGCACAATGTTGGTGAAAAATATCACCATCACCGAACAAACTTAAATAATTTTTGAAATATTCAATTATTATAGTATTTTCACTAGCATTATCTAATGTTATAGCCATCACTTTATCTCTTAATCTATATTCATCAATTACATTTAAAATTCTATTATAAATTAAATCGGCGTTATGTGATCCTAGAACACATTTAAAACCTAATATTCTCTTATCTAACTCGAAGCCTTTAAAGTAATGTCTGGTTACTGATAAATAATCTTTGTTGGTAGTGGCAGACCAAATGTCTGCCTTTAACACAACGCAATCGCTAGTAGAGTGTAAAAGATTTATTAATGCTTCTTTTTCTTGTTTAAATACTTTTAACAAATCTTTCTTAAGAGTAATTTTTGAGGTAAACTGTGCATTAGGATTATGTACAACTTTAATATATCGCTGCCAATTAGGATGCTCTACAAAACTAAGTGGTTGATCTAATGCAACTATCATTCGCGCAACTTCTATACTATCTACTTGCGGATCGTATTTCTAAGTGGTTAGACCACCGGTTGTGCGATCAAAAGATAATTGTGTTTGGCAGAGTTCGGCTCTGCCGGTTTGGCCACGCTTTTGAAGACACCTTTCAGAGTGTCTTCTCAAGTGTGTTGTGCCGTGATTAGTGTCACATTATAATTTAAAAAAAAAAAATTTACATTGAGCTATGTGTTTAGTGTTCTCGTCATTGTCGACCTCCTCAATTGTGTCGAAGTGCTCCCGAACTATCGAAATGCGCTTGTATTTCCTCTTAGAGCTTGCAACACTTGCACTAACACTTGCACTTGTCTCTTCTCCACGCTCACCACCATTACGACCACGACCACCACTACGTCCACTATGGCTCGGATTTACAGGTTCCTCAGTTGGTTGTGTTTGTGATTCATGCATAATAAATTTGTTAGTAGGAAATTGTCCTTCCACATTCTGTTGGACTTGGGCATCAACAGGAATACCACCATAACCAAAAGAATTCATTATATAAAAATTACGAGAGAGATTTGAGAGAGAGAGCTTTAGGATATTGTGTAAGTTTTTAAAAAAATTATGAGAGAGATTGAGAGAGTTTGAGTGAGGAAAATGTTTGGGGGGATGGGGGTATTTATAGGAAAATTTTTGGGTTAAAAAATTAATTTTTTCCCCCAAAATTCAGATCCAACGGCTACTTTCAAATTCGGCTAGTCGGGTTAGGGCCGAAAATCGGGCAAGGGTAAAAAAAAGAGCCGTTGGAGATCGGGCTCTCGGGCGGCGGGTCGGGTCAGACGAATATTTTGAAAAAAAGTAGCCGTTAGCGGGCTTCAAGTATTCGGGCCGGAGGGAAAAATTAAAAAAAAAATTGGCAGTCGACGATTGGGATGGGCAAATCGGCGGCGAGCTTCCGCCATGGTGTTGTTTCTCGGGCAGCCCGAGCCCGAACCCACCCTAGTGCGTGGACGGGCAGCCATGGGTCTCTACCCGCCGACCCAAAATTTCACCACTAACGTAGAGCAAAGAGTGGTGTATTATTCTATATCATATTGCACCTACTCTCAATACCAAACTCAGACTCCAAAGTCCAAACCTAGCCCTAAACTCTGTCACGGCTCCAACCCCGACCTCCAATCCAAAACTGTGACCCGTAACGTCCAACCCTGTTAGCAAACCCTAACCTTGATCGTAAACCCAATCTCACTCAGGTGATGAAACCATCAAGCAGTAAAAGTGTTCAAAAAGGTTTAAAAAAAAAAAAAGAAAAATCTCATGAGAGGAGTTAAACACAGTACACAGTACTGTGCCTGGAGGTTGCAATAATAGTCATTCATTAAAATAAATGAATGCAGCCAAATGCTGTGTAACGTGAGATGTCTATTCAGTCTAATACCTAATAAATGTAGTCAATATTATGAAGTCAAATTCAGGAAACCGATCTTATCACTTTCTCAGTTCTGTGCATCTCAGTTTGGACCTAGGACTAGTTGCCATTGCCTACTGCCTCGGTTTTTTTTTATTTTATTTTTATTTTTTTTACGTATTTCTGTTCCCTTTGACCAAATATTTACTTGTATAGCAATGTGCTTCAAACCACATCATGATTTTTACTTATATTTCTGTTCCCTTGACCAAATAACATGAGATTTTTGTTTTTCTTCCTTTTGCGATTGCAACATATATATACTCTCTTCTTCTTCGTAAAAGAGATATTGTTTTATTTAGCAAAAAAAGAAAAAAAGAAAGAAAGAAATATTAGTTTGTACTATCAATAATTCAATTAGATTTTAACGAATTGTCCTATGAATGAATGAGAACACTTTAGTATCCTGCAATAGACTACTTTAACTTGGACATTAAGGATGAGCATAAATCCAATCTTAGGAAAAATAAATAAATATCTCATGAAATGTATGAGTTTTAAATTTTATACACTTAATTAATATTTTTTAGTCAAAAAGTTATATTAATAAAAAATGTATTAATTAATAATAAAAGATAAAAATTTTAGAATAATATATTTAAAAGGTAAGCTCACCAACTTTCTCTAAATATTTCACTATAGCCAATCCAAATTATATATTAGATTTTGAGATGCTGACGGTGTCTAAAGGATAATAAATAAACTTGAGTCTAAATTCTCATATCATTTAAATATAAAAACAATCATAAATATGTATAGTATTTGAGACACACAAAGTAATAGGTTGATTTAAAAAAAAAAAAAAATTTTAGAAAGTTTTGATTCCTTTAAGCATCTAATCCAATCCAAACAATTATCCAAAACCAAAATTTAAGCATATATGATATATCTTCAAATATATTACAATAAATTATAACACTAAGGCCTTATTCATTTGAGTTTTTAGTTTTAGATTTTTACAGTTAAAATTTTTTTAAAAATATCACATCTAACTTTTTCTATTACAGTTAAAAACTCTTAAAAAATATCACATTTTAAATTAAATTAAAAACTTAAATATGTGAAGTGAATGAGGCTTAAGTCATCAACTATCAACTGCAACTTTAAAACTGAGTAAAAGCCAGCAGATACAAGTGATACAAGTTTTAAGATAAGGCTGGGGGCCTAGGTCCCAGGTTTGAACCTGGGGCCCTAGCAACTTGTGTGTGTGTGAGGTTGGGTGTGTGTGGGGGGTAGGGGGTGGCTGTGTGGTGGGTAGGGGCCCAAGGGGGCATTCAAACCAAAAATAAATAAAAAATAAAAATAAAAAAATTTTAGACAAACGAACATTAGTACGTCTAATAAGAAATAGCAACAAAGACACATGCATAGCAATTTTTCTTTTTAAATACTGAAAAAAATTTAGAAGACATATTTTAGATAGTCTTAAGTCCAACATCTGGATTAGTGTAATATTCAATAAATATAGTCCAATACATACAAAAACAATTATACGTATAAATGAACGATGTTACACACATATATAAAAAGGTTACATTTAGTAAACTATACGATTACTAATCTTTCGACTTTGTCATATTATTTTTAATCTTTATATAAACAAAATAATAATTAATCTATTCAAAATATATATTATACATTTAATTTTTTCAGTTTAATGATATTTAGATCTAACTTTTGTTAAATTGGATTAGATTGGGTAAGTCGATTATACAATCACATTGGATAATTTACTCACACTCATAAATCATACGTTAAATCTAATTTAATAACAAAAAGAATTTATGACGCCTATAGGGCAAAACTCCTACCTTAGAATTCTCTTCTCTCTTTTCCTGAAACAGAGATTTTATCTTGGTTCAAATAGAGGTGTCAAATGGGCCGGGCCGTCCATGGACGGCCCGGCCCAGCTCGTAATAGTGCATGATTCGGCACGGCCCGGTTCGTTACTGTTACGGGCCGGGCCGGCACGACACGTGTAATGGACTAGGGCTGGGCCTCAACTTCTCAGCCCGCGGCCCAAGCACGTGGAG
>NW_010365273.1:525193-526404 GCF_000414095.1 Morus notabilis
GCCTCCCGTTTGGCACGTGATGGGCCAAACGGGAGGCCCGTCACGTGCCGCACGTTGGGCCCGCGAAGGGTCCAACGGAAAAAAACCAAATTTTCACCAAAAAATCCCCTATAAATACCCCTTAATTCCACCATAAATCCTACACAACAATTCACTCTCATCTTCTCATCTCACTCTCATTCTATCTCTCAACTTCTCTCTTTGATTTTGATTCTAAGCTTTTTTCTCGTGTTCATTCATTTTCTAGCTCTTTCATTTACAAAGTTCAATCAAGTTCTATCAATTTCCAGAAAATGGCCTCACCAAATTTCCCTGATTTCACTGCTCTTCCTGAGCTTCGTGAGGAGACATTTTTTGAGGAAGAAATGATGCCTTCCAACCCCACCCCCACTGAACCAGAAAATGCTCCGGTGGATAATGCTTCAGTATACAACGAAGAAGCTGGAGAACGCAGCAGAGGAAAAAGACCGCGAACTTCTCCGGCATGGCAGCATTTCACCGAGGAGCCCCGACCAAATCCAAAAACAGGTGAGATGGAAATTCGTGCGGTATGTAAATATTGTAAAAAGCACTTTTCTAATAAAAATGGTGGGGGTACTGGTCATCTGGATAGACATTAGAAAATATGTCTACCGTTGCACCAAGGTGGGAGTGTGGACTCCCGCCAACAAACACTATCACTCACATCACATGGGTTACAAAATTTTACATACGATGCACAACGTGCTCGTGAGGTACTAGCTAAATTTTTAGCTAGTGCCGATTTGCCTCTTTCTTTTGCAGATGATGCATCCTTCGAAGAATTCATCCAGACAGCCTTTTGCCCACAATTTAAACGGGTAAGTAGAAACACAACTCGTTCTGATTGCATGAAAGTTTTTTATGCAATGAGACAATATCTTGTTGATAATTTTAGGACTTTTAATGCTACTGTGTCTTGCACTTTTGATCTGTGGGAAGGGTGTAATAAAACTGGATATTTATGTGTCACAGCGCACTACGTTGATGACGATTGGGTTTTACAAAAAAGAATAATTGGTTTTCGTTTATGTCCATATCCTCATAACGCAACAGCTATTTTCAGTACAATAATGAAAATTTTTGAGTTTTATGGGATAGAAGATAAAGTTTTAACAATTACTTTTGATAATGCGTCAGCTAATACAGCTGCAATTAATCTGTTTAAACGTAGTTTGAAACCGACATTTGGA
>NW_010365273.1:527533-565532 GCF_000414095.1 Morus notabilis
AGAATGCATCCAGATATCTTGGAGGGACTAATGTGCGTTAAAGACTGGGAAGATGCCAGAAGACGAAAACAACAATACACAGATGATTCGATGCAAGAATATTTTTCTAACTTAGAAATAACAGAATCTTCTTGAAGCACTTAGGTTTGTAATTTACTATTCCTAGCTATTGCACTCTTTTTTCCTTCGCTAAGGTTTTGTCCCGATCTCCTCACGGGTTTTACTTAGCAAGGTTTTTAACGAGGCAGTCATTTACGTGTACTCCTATTACGTCAATTCAATAAAATCACATCTTTTGAGGCATTTGATATTTTTTTTAATTAAATTATAAAAAAAAAAAATAAGGGCCGGGGCTGGCCCGTGAAGGGCCTGGGCCCAGGCCCGGCCCTGGCCCTTATGGACTAAGGCCAGGGCCTGGACCGGGCCTGAGTTTTTCTTCTCAGGGCTGGCCCAGGCACGGCCCTGCACTGTGCAGGGCCGTGCCTGGCACGGCCCAAGCCCGTGATGGGCCTGGGGTCAAGCGTGCCGTGCCGGTCCGGCACGGCACGTTTGACAACTCTAGGTTCAAATAGTTTGACAAGTTCAGTTTGTTACAATACTAGGCGTTGAGCCACAGAATTGGTCAATCATGGTACAAAATGAATTACTTGTCACGCTTAGGGGTGTTCATAAACCCAAACAACTCGCAAACATAACCCACCACACCCTAACCCAATCTGAAAAAAGCAACCCACAACATTATTTTTTAATTTTCGGCCCATTTTACCTCTGGCCCGAAGTGTTTAGGGCAGATTGTGGGTTGGGCCCATAACAACCCGCAACCCCTAACCCAAACCGCACAACACATCCCCAGGCTTAGCTTTCGGCCCATTAATATTACTTTCAAGCCTTCGGCCCATCCTCATTCCTCAAGCTAACCCTAGGTTGGCATTACCACATTAGGGCAAGTGCCACTAACCACTCTTTCACACTCTATTCCCTCATTTCACTGACCTCTCGAGTCTCGGCCGCCCCTCTCCCCTCAGGCCCTCACAACTCTCTTGCCTGTGCTCAGTCCTCTCGGCCTCAGTGCTTATTGCTCTGTGCTCGTCTCTCGGTCTCTCCTCCTCACTGCTCTATGCTCTTTCACCTCTCGGTCTCTCCTCACGGCTCTGTGCTTCTCGGTCAGTCAGTCTCTCCTCACTGCTTTGTGTTCTCTCGGTCTCTCCTCAGTGCTCATTGCTCTGTGGCATGTGCTCTCTTAGTCTCTCTGGTGCCAACGTCTCAGGTAATAGCTTGATCAGAGCCTCTGATTTCCTTTCTCTTGATGCTATTTTGATAATCATTCTCTGCTTTGGCCTTTGAGTATTTCTAAGTATTTTCATAATCAGTTTCTGCTTTGAGTATTTTTAGTATTCTGAGTATTTCCGTGCTCTCTGTTATGTGAATGGCTGGTGTTCTTTGTTATGTTAATGGAGTATTTCACTGCTTTGTGCTCTCTCAGCCTCTCCGGCGCCAGCGTCTTGTCATTTCTCCTTCGAGAGTCTCAGGTAATAGCTTGATCAGAGCCTCTGAGTATTTGATAATCAGTATCTGCTTTGGCCTTTAAGTATTTCTGATTCTGAGTATTTTTATAATCAATCTACGATTTGAGTTTTTCTGAGTGAATCGAGTATTTCTATGTTGTTTGTTATGTGAGCTGTTATGTGAATGGTTGGTGTTATGCTTTCTATTTAGGATGGACAAGTTCCTATCATCATTAAGTAACCACACCCAAACTTCTGAAACTGTAGAATCATCTTCCCCATCCCCGGACTCTGACGTTGTTTTTAAAACACCAGCCCCTAGATCACCAAAAAAAGATGTGATTGATTTAGAATATGAGAATGAAGGGACATATGGTAAGAAAAAGCCCATTAGGAAATCTGAGGTTTGGGATCATTTTACTATTAAGACAGGGGGAATCCAGGTGATGAAAGAGGGGTGTGTAATTATTGTGGGAAGGACTATGCTTGTAGTTCTAGAACGCATGGGACAAGTAGCATGTTGGTTCATTTAAGAAAGCAATGCAAAAAGAATCCCTTTAGAGTTGAAGATAAGAAGCAGAAATTGTTGAGTTTTCGTGTGAGTAGTGAAAGTGGGAGTGGTTTGTTGGCAATTGGGTATAGTAAAGAAGCTTGTAGGAAAGCTTTAGCTAAGATGGTGATCATAGATGAGCTGCTATTTAGGAGTGTAGAAGGGGAGGGGTTTAAACAATTTTGAAGTAAAGCAGCCCAAATTTATTTCTCCCTCAAGAATAACAGTTACTAGATATGTTTTGCAATTGTTTAGTGAGAAAAAGGCTAAATTGAAAGCTGCTTTACGCAAGGATTGTAAGATGGTGTCCTTTACAACTGATGGTTGGACTTCTTTGTAAAACATACACTATATGTGTCTAACGGCCCACTACATTGATTCTAATTGGAAGCTTCAAAAGAGAATTATCAACTTTTGTACCATGCCCAATGGAAAAGGGGAAACCATTGGGAGGTTGATTGAGCAATGTATGCATGGATGGGGGCTTGAGAAGGTGTTCACAATGACAGTAGATAATGTTGCTGCCAATGATTCAGCCTTAAGTTTTTTCAAACGGAGGGTGAATGGGTGGAAGGGCGTTGTTTTGGACGGTGAATTTCTCCATTAGCGTTGTGTTGCTCACATTGTTAACCTCATTGTAAATGAAGGACTAAAAGAGATGCATAGCTCAATAGCAGCAATTTAAAATGATGTTAAGTATGTCAAATCTTCTCCTACGATGTTACAAAATTTCAAAGATTGTGTGGAGCAAGAGAAAGTTGAATATAAGGAGATGTTAGTTTTAGATGTCCCAACTAGGTGGAACTCAACATACATGATGTTACATGTTGCTATTAAGTTTCAAAAGGCTTTTGATAGATATGAAGAGGAGGATGAAAAATACTTAGGATACTTTTTGGAAAAAGAGGGTGGGAAGAAAAAAGTGGGACCACCATGAAGGAAGATTGGGCAAATGCCAAGATTTTTATTCAATTTCTTAAGACTTTTTATGAAGTCACTTTGAAATTTAGTGCATCACAACATGTCACTTCTAACACTTTTTTTCATGAGATTTGTTTCATTCAAAGACAGTTGAGTGAGTTATGTGAAAGTAGTGATTGCTTGTTGTCAACCACGGCTTTTGGGATGAGAAGGAAGTTTGAAAAATATTGGGGCAATGGGGAAAATATAACTGTATGTGTTTTATTGCTGTTGTACTTGACCCTAGCTATAAAAGGGACTATTGTCGGTACTGTTTTAGCATTGTTTATGATGCTACTATAGCCTCAAAGTTGTGCAAAAAAGTGGATGAAACATTGTCTAGTTTGATGTCCTTTTATGGTGAAGGGGTAGATAATGAAAAAAAAAATGGAGAAATGGCTGCAAATACTCCAAAAGAACGACCTGTTCAAGCAGTCAATGAGTTGTTAAGTCAATTCTTGAAGCAACGAGGGGATAATATGGAGAAAAATGACCTGGACAGGTATCTAGCTAATGAGAATGTGAACTTTTTAACCCCTGATTTTGATATTTTATAATGGTGGAAAGATAATAGTAAGAAGTTCAAGGTTTTGTCTCAAATTGCCCGTGACGTACTTGCTGTCCAAGTCTCCACAGTGGCTTCCGAGTCAGCTTTTAGTACTGGTGGTAGCATTTTGAATCCATTTAGGAGCTCTTTGAATCCTAAGACGGTGGAGGCTCTTGTCTGTACTTAAAATTAGTTGAAGTCTACACATGATTCTATGCAAGTAAGAGACTATTTGGATGACTTGGAGACTTATGAAAATTTAGGTAAGACAATTTTATGTACCTTTATACGTAAATGTTAATGTTATACCTATTTCTATTATATGAGCTCTAAAGTATCCAAGTAATTACTTAATCTATTTTCATTTCTCTTGTAGATAACTTAACTTCATGTCTTACTACAGCCACTGAGGAGCCTGTGAGTGTGGACTGATAATGATGGTTGCCGTTGCAGTGCTTACTTTGGATGGATTTGAATTTTGATTAAATTTATGTTTGCTTTATGTTTGATGCTCGATGGATTACTTTGCTTCATGTTTAATGTTGAATTGAACTTTGAATTGACAATTGTTTGATGATGGACTGATTAGTATTATTCCTATTTGATGATGAACTTTAAATGTTGAAGTTAATTTTCAAAATTTCTATTGTTTAGATATATTTAAGTTTGGCAGCATGAACCTGACCACCCAACCCACCCCGCACCGCCCCAACCCAACCCAAACATTATTGGGTTGTGAAATTTTTATAATATTGTTGGGGTCAAATATGTGTAACCTGCACCCTTTGGGGCGGGGGAAGAAAAAGTCCTACCCCGTACTAACCCAACCCATGAACAACCATAGTCATGCTTCACTAGAAACCTGGTAGTTTTCTTTATTGTTAAGCAAAATAATAAAAATGAGACAAGGAATTTGTTTTTCAAATTTAATACTCATTTTTTTATTTAACTAAGACATCGATTCGAAAGTATACTCAAATCATGATTCTTGATTCTGATGTTTGAAATTTAAATTTTTATAAGAGAAAAATATTATAACAGAATTAAGGATTTGAGTTTAAGTAGTTGAAACAAACGGATCTTTATGTTTCTAATCACTAGCAAAAAACAAGAAAAAAGTGATCGTTTAGTCGATTGGGTTTGATGTTGATCAATATACCTTTGCAAAATGTTTTTTTCCCTCGTCAATATTTAGACCCGTTTATTTTACCGATTTGAGTTTAAAATTTGAGTTTTATTATAGTAAAAAGCTCTCACATAAAATCACATCTCAACTCCAATTAAAAACTCGAATCAGCGAACTAAACGAGCCCTAAGAATATCCACTACGGGTAAAGCATCTCTATCGTGAAAACTGAAAAGCTCTTTTGAAGTTGGAGTATGCGACCAAAATTACAATTTTTTTGGGGGGCAAAAATCATTTTAAGTATGCAGAATACCTTACTGAGTGTACCTAGTAATGGCCTATTAATCATATCTATCTTCGATGTAAACATTAATGTAAAGATTAAATTTGGCACTAAAATTTGGAAAGTTACATAATATATTTAAGATGTTATTCTATTTTGTACTTTAAATACACAATATTAGTTCAAAGAGAATATTTATTTTTTAGGGAGTTTATCTAGTAAGATCAAAAATGAACTATTGGTAGTTTTTTATTTTTAATTATCTAATTTACATTAAAAACTGTATGTTCTGCATATGTTTTTGAATTTGACGTGATTTTGACATGATCCAACGGTCAGAAACTAACACTACTGACTTGAGAAACTCTATTTTTTTTATCATAATTAATAAACTTTAAAACTTATAAAATAAGTTTAAATTTTGAATAATTTAGAACGACAATATTTTAATTATTAAATGAAAAAAATCAAATATCAACCAAAAAAAATTAAATGTTAAAATCTGGAATATATATGTTATGTTTGGTGCCAATTTAACATAAAATATAACATGTTAAATTTAACAATAATTAGAGTACTGCATTAGAGAATAGTATTCCCACTTAAATGGTAAAATTTGTAATAGGCCAACTAATTTAACATTGTATTGAAGACGTAAAGATGACCTTTTCTTTTATTGAGGAAAAAATTCGCTTAGTCGGTGAATTTCCCACTACATGTTTGTGGCGACTCGGCTATATCAGGGTCTTTGCGGGGACTAATTTGGTTACAAAAACATAGCGGCGCCGTGCTTTGTTTTAGGGTCGATTATTTTCACTGTTAAAAGTTTTTTTTTTTTTTTTCTTTCTTTCTTTTGTTTTTGTTTTTTTTTTTTTTTTTCTTGGAGTGGATCATAAAGAGACCGTGTGATAATATAATCAAATGGGGTCAGTATTAAATAGGCACAGCACAATCTCATAAAGACTAAGGGAAGAAAAGGCCCACTCTGGCCGACCACACTTATTGCATCGGCAGATCATGCAATATCCCAAAGCCTATTAAAACCGATTCATCATTCCCATTTTAAGAAACATTCGAGCAAAAAAAAATTCTCTTACATTCATTTTAACTCAACAAATTTTCCTTTCAGAATCATAATGACTCAGAGAATAAAAATTTACAGGCCCTAGAATTTTAGAAAATACAATAATTGTGAAGGACCAAAAACATATGGATGTTGCCTATATTGGCATTAGTTTCAAGAGTTTTACGCTTGTCATAGTTCATTCTTCTCTCTCTCTCTCTCTCTCTCTCTCTCTCTCTCTCTCTCTCTCAAATTGAGACTTCATTTGTGGATCTTTAAGGCTAATTGCAATATTAATTTATATGCAAAAATTTTTGTAAATATAAAATAGTAAATTTTTGGTAAAACAAAAGTAAATATAATATTATTTAATGCAAGTTGTTATTTATTAAAAAAGAATAATTTTTACGATGTAAATCTTTTTATTTACTGATTTGTGTTATTTGGTAAACTTTAGGCTCCGTTTGGTAAGAGAGATGGAGATAACGAGGGATAGAGAGAATTATAATAATCTTTTGTGTTGTTTAGTAGAAGGAAAGAGAGTTAAAAAGATGGATGAATAAATAATTGTTTAATTACTTTTTTTATCTTTTTTTACGAATTTCATACTAAACTTTTTAAAGATAAAATTGTCTTTTCAAATTTTTAATGGATAGATTATATGAATTCTTCCATTAGAGAAATGATGCAAAATGGTGGGCCCGGATGGAGAGAGGCTCTCTCTACCTCTCATCTCTCTCCAACCAAACGAGAGATTAGGGCTCTCTCTCCATCTATCTCCTTCCCTCCATCTCTCCCTCCTAACATACCCTTAGATTTACAACTTTACCAACAATCTTTCCTTTATTTAACAATTTAACAATAGCATGTGTTCTCTAATAAATCTTAGATTTACAATGTAAATCTTTTATTTACCATGTTGTTTTTATGATGATCATCTTTGAATTTACGGTATATACACTGTAAAATTCTTTATTTACAATGTAAGACATTTACATTTTTTTATTTTTAAAATTTTCAATAAATTTTAAAAAATTCATTTTCTTTTTACAAATTTTTTATTTATAGTGTAAGCCTAACTCCAACCCTAATTCTCCCCAATTTCTTTTGCAACTATAATCGTGCATTCCCCAACAAATGACACCGACAAAACATTAGAGAACATTATAAAAAATGGCGTTCATCATTTGCTATTCTCCGTTTGGTTCATGAAGTTCTCGTCCTCAACCTTGTGACAGCAATCACCACTGTCGTGACTCAGGTGAGATCTCTTGCTACAACCATCGTTTTCATTAATCGGATTTCATCGTCCGTCAAGATCATGACCAACATCGCAACTAGGAAATCTACATGATCACAATGGATTATCTCCGACAATTGTGCCATTGTGACATTTCAAGGCTTCACAACAAGCATCATAACTACTAAGGGTGTTCACAGAATCAGTCAATCCGATTGAGCCGTCAAATTCAATCCAAAGTTTTGGATTGGATTGAAAAAAGTTTTACATTGGACACAGATTGAGACTTTCTCAATTCAAAGGTTTTGGATCACATTACGGATTAAGCACATTTCAATCAGCGAAATATGTGAATCCAAAACCTATTATATATATAATTATATGTATTTGAATATATAATATTTTTAAGTTTTTTTAATTTGTTTAAAAAAAAAATCTGTAAGTTATATGAAATATTTTCTGATGATTTATATTTATTGGCCCATATCTCTACTTTAAAGTAATGAATACGAACGGTTAAGTTTCATTTTGAGTTTTACTGAACCTATTTTGTCATCATTAATTGGGTTGTGACAATTTAAATTTGGTTGAACAATTTTATGACATGATTATGTTCTTTTTATTTGAGTTATGGATGTTGCAAACTTTAAGTTATAATAAATGATGAAGATTTGACTTTTTTTTTTATTTTGTATGGATGTTTAATAATTTATAATTTTAAAGGCCGTAATTCATTAAAATCCGATAGGTTTTGCATTGAATTAGATCCAATATGATGAAGTTTTGAATTAGATAGGAATTGAGATTTTCACAATATTAAGGTTTTAAATCTGATATGAATTGACCTCTAACCTGCGGATTCTAATGGGTGAACACCCTTACTAATAGAACAAAGATCGAGCAATTGCAACAACAGCAACCTCAAGAAAGTTGTCGCCATCGTTGCCAACACCCGACCTCACAGCGACGATTGTGAACTACAAGCATTTACCAAAGACGGAAACGAGAATAGAGGGAGGGAGGAAATATAAGTAGGGGTATTGATGACATTTTGTGGTGTAGTAAACATTACTTTAATTATGTTATCTACTAATTTTAAGTTTAGTTAACCCTATCATTAGTCCCCACCTAAAAATTGCCATTTTTCCGTTCTTCAATTACTTTACACATTTGTTTACCCAAGACTTGCCAACAGGAACAAGAAATACAGACCTACATATAATATTTCGCTAAGAGTAGAAGACTTCTTTCATCAGGGGAAAGGAAAAAAAAAAAAGCCAGATGAGAATTATAGAAGTGCATGCCAGATATTCCATTCCACCAGAGCAAAACATGTCTACTGCTCTTGTATTTATACGCAATATCTTTTCAGTCATCAAGTAGGACCTAGGTGCAATGGTGATATTAGGGACCAAAATATATGAGACTTATATTTGCCTACCTCATTATTTCAAAACTCTAAAAAGTAGATAAATAATTTAACCAAGTCCACTGCATCTAGTATTAAAACAAAAACAAATAGATTTTTCTCAAGTGTAAAGCTGCATAAAAAGTACACTTCCAACAGTAGATCTGCGACCAAAATAGAACAGAAGGCAAATAATACCAAACCAAGTAGAGAGCATAACATAGAATCAAAGGCAACTGCGAACTGGACCCAGTGTAACTACCTGCTGTCTTTTATAGGCCAATCTAGAATTCTCTTAAGGTCCTGGTAATGTTTCAGGGATATGAAAATCATAAACTAATAAAAGCATTCCACGGGCCAACAACAATGCAGAGCGTTTCCTACAATGCAAAGCCAGATTTCCTTCTTGACTAGGCACCTTCATCAACCTTGAGAATGGGAGGAGAAAAGAAACATTGTTATTGGTCCTAGTGAAGGGCAGGATAGAATTACTCTGGTTCAGAAAATACTAGAAATGGCGGCGCAGCGTAGCAAATGGAAGGGATTGAATTTTACCACTCGCCATTGTGAGTAGATTTGAGCAACCAATCACCGGCAATAAATTGCCTGATCAATATGGGGTGGAATTTGCTTTATCTCGGTGCCAAGTTCCTGCTCAATCCTATACCTGTTGGAAAGTTATGCATAAACACAAAGGTTGCAAAATTGTAAAGACACCCAAAAGATTCATTCAGGTATAAACTCATATGTACAAAGAGAAACACATACAAGTTAAAGCGATCCTCATATGTGATCAAATTCACAGCTAAACCAAGATGTCCAAACCTTCCTGATCGACCAACCTGCATGAGAAATTACAATAAGGAATCGGATGGAAGCACTGAGAAGTGAAAATCTTTTAACATAAAAGCTATATTACATACCCTGTGGAGATATGTTTCTGAGTTCTTGGGAAAATCGAAGTTGATAACCACATTGACTGCTTGAATGTCTATTCCTCTAGTAAATAAATCTGCACGTCATTCCCACAAAGGAACATATTAAAAAGCGTAAAAAAACTACATGTGTGTTTCTAGAATGATATATTACTGTATTTTGAAAGACAGCACAAGACCAAAAAAAAATAATAAATAAATAAAAAGAACTCAGACGACGTTAGAACGAGTGGCTAAAATAATATACAGTGGCAAAAGTTCTAAGTAGAAAGATGCTTCAATGAACGTACTAATAATCAATTGGGCTGCATCCCTAAAAGAAGTAATAGTAATTAACATTGAAATCAAAATATCTAAGAGAAATCAAAATACCTTAAGCATCTATTAAAACAAGAAACTTATCAAGTAGACTACTTCAACTGGAACAAATAGGAAGATCACACCAACCACAACGTACTTGTGCAAAAGAGAACTTTTAGAAACTCATTATAAAAATAAATAGACAAAAACAGCAAAATCATCAAATAACATACCAGTACAAACAAGATTCCTGCATGCACCATTGCGGAAGTCATGAAAAACTCTATTACGATGGTCTTGGAGCATCTTTGCATGAATATAAAAACAAGAATAGCCAAGTTCTGTAATTTTCTTGGCCAACAATTCTACCCGATTCACAGAATTGCAGAAGATAATTGATTGGTTTATTTGAAGCTGGAAAAAAAAAAAAACAAAGAATAATGATAACGTATCCAAAAGACACTAAGGAGTTCAAGCAAAAAAAAAGGACATTAAAGAGAAAATTGCACAGATCAGTACTTCAGTTGAGACCAAACCTTGGAGAAAAGAGTGTTCAAGCAGTGAACTTTCTGCCTTTCTTCAACAAAAGCATAAAATTGAGTAATACCCTTTAGAGTAAGCTCATCCATAAGGTTAATAACATAAGGCTTTTGGAGATATCTATCCTTAAAGTCCTTAACAGTGACAGGAAATGTAGCTGAAAACATCAAAATTTGTCGATTTTCAGGGACAAAGCGAATCAGCTGCTCTATCGATGGTTGAAACTCTGGTGACAGAAGTTTATCAGCCTGAGAGAAATTGAAAAACCGAGTGTCAGAATATGGAGTTCGTATACTATCACCAACCAAATAGCAAACACTACAAGAACCAAACAAGCGTATACAACCTCAAAATGATATACAATCTATGACAATGAAGATAAAATTACTACAACTGTCAACCAATATGTTATTCATAGATATATTCAAGGAAGACTCAAGTACATACCTCATCCATAACAAGCATATTGCAGTCCTTCAAGACACAGACACCCTTTTTTGCAAGATCTAAAATTCTTCCAGGAGTTCCAACAAGTAAATGAACAGGTTGATACAAACGCATGATATCATCCTTTAAGCTGGTACCTCCAGTTGTAACCATAACTTGAATATTCAAATGCTTCCCAAGCTCCTTACAGACTTGTGATGTTTGAAGAGCCAACTCGCGAGTTGGGACAAGTATCACAACTGGATGAAAATGCTGTGTCAGATCAGAAATGAAATTGCACAATAACAGCATCAAACGATGGACCACATGCACTTTCTGTAAAGTTCAAGCGCGAAATGTCAATGGAGTAGAATAGTGTAGTTGGGCTTTTAAATTTGAAAGAACGGAGTATAATTAGAATTTTCAATTGCCAACCAGGGGCATAATTGATACTTCTAAAAAATGCCATTTAAAATTTTGAAATAAAATTTGAGGGGGCACAATGGCACAAGGTTGCGAAAAGATTCTAGGAGCACGTTGGGCCTGTATAGCATTTTGATATAGTAGAAGATACCAAACCTTGAATGGCATTTGTATCTTGATCAATCTTTTCCAAGGCAGGGATGCAAAAGGCTGCCGTTTTTCCAGTCCCATTTTTGGCTCTAGCAAGAATATCACTACCGGTAAGAGCAATTGGAATACTCTCCTCCTGAATAGGTGATGGTCTTTCAAACCCTTTCTCATATATTCCCATTAGTAGCTCACGTTTCAGAAAATAGTCCTCGAATTCATTTCCTTTAGTTGCTGTTACATCCTGGAGAAAACATCAAATAGGAGATCAGACCTGTAGGGAGAAAATGCAGAAAAGGTGATATGTATAGCCAAGTTTTAAAAAGCACCCGAGACAGGCGCCTCAAGGCGCACCTCATGGCAAGGAACTCAAAAACCGCCTCAAAGCATCTTTGAGGGTGGGGGAATGAGGTGCACGCCTCATACATGTGAGGCGCGCGCCTCAGACAGCGCCTCAAGAGGCGTTTGAGGGCGTGTGCCTTTTGCTTGTGAGTGTCTTTTTGGGTTTTTTTAAACCTAATTGTTGTTTGGCCCAAAAATTAAAAAAAGCCCGAATTAATTAGGCCTGTAATAAGGTTAAAAAAACCCCTAAAACCAAAGAAATCATCTGGAGTGACCGTTTTCATTTCTAGCCCACCATCCATCCCACATCTCCCTATTCACATCAGCACAACACAATATCATCAAAGGAAAACTGAATAAGAAAAAAAAAAAAAAGGAAAGATGCACTCAGTAGTGATGATTTGGACCTTATGATATTAGGATGGGAAAAAAAAACTTATACATGAATAGAAGCATTAATTGGAAAATTATGGGTTCTTAACCAAATCAAGAGATCTAGGTTTTCAGAGGTGAATTATGGACCTTATGATATTAGGATTTGATAACTATTTAGGTTTTCTTATGCCTCTAGTAATGAACTACTTGTTTTTCTTGTGGATTCATTAGTTAATTTTCTTGTTTTTAATGATTATTGACCATGGGTTTAGTGTTAATTACTACTACTATTATTCTTTAAATTTTTTTTTTTTAAATTCTTTAAGGCTTATGCCTTGCCTCACAAAGGCAAAACGCCTCGATTCCGCCTTTTAAAACTTTGTGTATAGCATTGACATGTCAATTCCTTTTCCCTTTTTAGTGGTTCATTCAAAACAGAAAAATAAGGGAGTGTAACTTCTTCACGCTAAAATAGAACTATACTTTATTAACTATCTTAGGAAGAGGAAAAGGGGAGAGAAAAAGACTTGCCGTACAAGTAAAGAAGACAATTTGATGTTTGATTCAGCAGTTTTCCAGATACATGATTTCCACACAACAAAATTTTCACCATTTGGTAATAACGAAAGCTAACATCATCTCATTCTGTCCCCAATAAAGCTACAAGAGACCAACCTAGCTTTACACATATGCAAGACTGCAGTGAACATATATCTGAGAACAAACGACCCACGAAATACACACAAAAGTAATAATACCCATCAAATCCATTCATAGTTCAAATACAACACTTTAGTACCCAATTCAGCCAAAATTCTATGATCTCTTGTTTAATGCAACAGTACTTTGTCCTCAACCTTTCCAAATTACGGTAAAGGTTAATACTGCTTATTTATCTCATATAGCTGCCAATGATAATCAAACCTAAACCACGCCCAGTCATTATTCAATTAACATGTTAACTAATCCCCTTAAGAGAGTATGATCCCATCACTGTGCATCCCAAAAGTACTGAACAAGTGAATTCCACCTTGGAAGAAGAAAAAAGCAAGCAGGACAAGAGATGGGGAAAAAAAAAAAAAACTCGAGGGCATGAAATTTAGAATATATAAGTTCAAACAACCTCAAAAGAGATATGATGTCAAAGGTCAACTATACAAGCCACGTGACCTATTAATTAAGATTGTAGAAACAACTCAACCACAAAAAATGAGAGAAACGTGAAACTCGAGATTAATTCTATTTGTAAAGCTAATAAGCAAGAGTCATGTATGGTATGGAAAAGTAATGATCAAGCATGTGAAGAAAGAGTTAGAGACAATACCTCTGTTCTAAAGCGGGTATCAGGTGGGGGTATTTTTAACCTTGCCTTCCAGTCTTGTGAACTGTGGGAAAAAAGAACCGAGAGACTTTTAGTGTCCAATCAAAACTCATATACACTAGTCAAAGTTGGGGAAAAAAAAATAAAGAACGCGAGGCAGGTTTGCAAAACCATTACCATTGCAAATACGGGGAAAAAAGAAACAAGCATTTCTAATCTCTATAGCAAACAACGAAAACAAACCTACTACGAATGAATTACCACAATGTCTTCAATCCACGAAGAATCAAATTACAAACTAAAGATTACACATCTCAAGAATTCACCTGCAATTTCCTAAATGCCGCATCTCATATGCACGTAATACTAAATAATGTATAAACAGGCACATAATTTTTTAATTTATAAACTTTCAGAATCCAGCTTGACAATGCTTGCTCATTCTGGAAAATAAAGCAGCCATACGCGCCTATTCGAAGACCATCAATATGCAATTATAATCTTCTCAAGTTTTACAATATTAATTTTCACTTTTCCCGCTTCAACAAACAGCAAAATAATACAGCTAAATTTCTTATAAAACAAACTTGTTCCACCCTAGTAAGAACTCACACTACATTAAAAAAAAGGACAAAAAAGACAAACCCCGTCGTAGTTCTACTCTACATACATGCTAAATGGCAATTAACTACATTAAAAAAAAAAAAGATACAAAAAACCCCCAAGAAGTTCTATATACATGCTAAAAGCAATTAACTTAATCCTATTTCTCCTTTGCATTATCAGTAAACGCTTCAAGTTTCCACTCCAAGCTCAATGCTGTGACCAAACTTCAGCAAATAGACCAATAGTAAAGTCCAAATTCTTAGAAAACTCACTACATTTTAACAACATATACTTAAACCTGGCACAGATTAACACACGCAATAAGAAGTGGCATGTATTTCTATCTCATCTTCACATTATTTACAAACCCCTAATGCTTCCATTCCAACAGTCACTTAACCATTTCAAAATAGCAATAGTACAACCAAATTCCCTATAACACGAAGTTTCACCAGCATAGCAAAGTCACACTGCACTAAAAAGCACATCCACTCAACAAGCAGTTCTATTTCTTCTTCACATTATCTGGATTCTGTAATCCACTCGAGAAACCATTGAAATCTCAACTCTCCAAAGTGAAATAATGCCAACCCAATTTCATATAAAATGAAATTTTCTCGCATATTAAACTCTCAAACTACACTCAACAACCCATCACATATATTCTCGAACACAATAATATCAACAGAAATGCACACACCTCGAGTCCACTGCTTCAGACTGCACGGTCTTCTCGACCTCGTCAACGACGCCAGAATCCGCAACGCCGCCCAATTGGCCCCTCCTCAGCCACTGTTGCTGTTGCTGGTACTGGTGCTGCTGCTGCTGCTGATGGTGGTGGTGTTGGTGTTGGTGATGTTGTTGCTGCTGAATATAGTGCTGCTGCGTTTGGTTCTGCACCAAATTCCTCTGCACGTACTGCTGTTGCGGCGCTCTCGATTGAAAAGCCGGGTTCGCGTGCATTCCGCCGCCTCGGCCGGCACCGATCCCTGGTGGATACCTCCCTCTGTTACTGTTCATCGCCGCTGATTCAGACCCCGAAACCCTAGAAATCCCTAAAACCACCGAAGAAAAAAACACACGAGGCAAAGGTACTAGGGTTTGCAAAGATCGCGAATCGAAGAGGGAAACAAAAAAGTAAACCTTTCTTTAAAGAAGAGAAAAGGAAATCGAAAACGAATATGCAGAAGCAAGAAGAATCCGAAAAATCCGAAACCTAACCAAGAAAGTTCGAGAAAAGGAAAAGAAAAATTAAGAGAAAAGCGAGCTAAGATTTTCTAGGTAGCACTAGTTTCTGAGATGTTAACCGCAGCAAACAAACAACGTTAGGGCTTTGATTACGGATCCAGAACGAAAATGAGTTAATGGTTCTTTTTACAAACTGAAACAGAGAGGGAAATACGTTTTGAGAGCTAGTTGGGGAAAAAGAGAACAACGAATTGTGTTTTCATGGCGTGAGTTTTTTCTTGGGAAACAAACAGAAAGAGAAAGAATGCGAAAATGTCGAACTTAAAACCGTCACAAAACCAAAGGAAAGCCTCTTTTGATTCTTTTTCTTTCTCCTTAGTTTTCTCTAGGGCGTCATAAAGATTGTGTTTGAATTGCAGAATGGCCCTAGTCTTTGTGATATTTTATGAAACCACCGACTTTCTTTTATTTTTTTCATTATTGATCTGCTTTATCTTTTCTATTCTAAAATTGATGAAAACACATCCACTTTCCCTCGTTTGGCTCTTTTATCCACTTTTTTTTTTTTTTTTTTCGTTTTCTTTTCCTTGACGGTGATTTCATTTCCTTGTCATACCATTTTTCTTTTAATAATTTGTCTTGTCATAATATTATTTATTACATTTGAAATTTGCATTTATTTTTGGCTTTTATATAAATTTCTAATGAAGATTTGTATGGAACGGTATTTTTATTGATCTTATGAGTTGTTTTTGAAATTAGATGTGGAGTATTTAAACTCTAGACCTTAATAAGGCATCAATTTATTATCAGATTAACGTATAATTTTTAATGTGATGTGATGTTTTTTAAATGTAAAATCATATTAAAAGTGTATATGCAAATCAATTATGCAATATAAGCATCATCTTCATTCCACTCTTTAAAAAATTATCATTTTTCGTTATATGTAAATGCTTGTTAATAGATTTTATATTAGAAAAATGTTATGTAATCCAATTAGTCGGATTGCTCTCATACAATGTCCCACCAGATGAAGTCCACAGCTTATGAGAGAGATATTCTCAACTGGTTGAATAGGATCACTCTTTGAATCTCTGTGTTATATTGAATATATATATATATATAAGAAGTTATTTGTATTGCAGTAATTATCAAGCGATGGCTTGTAAGAATTATTATGGGGCTTGCATAGCGCAGTGCATAATTTTGGAATTATTTTCATTGTGTTTAATATTGCACAACCCAATTGATAGATAACTGCTTTTCGAAGAAGAAGAAAAGAATAATAAATAAATAATTTAAAAGCAAAAGAATGAATAAGAAATCATTACAACGGACAATATGTGAATTCTTTCTTATCTTGAGGGTGCCTTTGAAATTTTGGACATGCTCGAGACCAAACAAGACACTAAGGGGATGTTTGGTTGGAGAATTCAAACCATGATTTGAATCATGGTTCATGGTTCGCTACAGTATTTTCTCTCACAAAAAATACATGTAAATAAAAAATGGTTCTAATCACATGATTTTAATCCATAAACCAAACGTCTCCTAAGAGAATGGCCGGCAATACCTTAGAGTATGGCCGGCAATATGGATCACGACACGACAACACGACTCGAAAACGACACGAATTTTACCGGTTAGGGTTGAGAAAAAAGAGGTTCGGGTCAGAATTTGGTCGACCTGAAATTGACATGAAAACACGGGTCCATTTTGGGTTGGACCCGCCTAACCTGAACACGACACGAAACTCGTAAAAAACTAAAAAATACATATATTTTTCATTACATATTTTGATTTTATTATGAACTTATAATATCATGATAGTTATACTTAAAATCTTATAGTATTATTTGCTTAATTTCAATGGATGTTATTGTATTTTAGTGTGTTATGAATTTTAAGTTATTTTTAATATGTAAAAAACTAAATAAAAGTATACAATTTTCGTTTCAATTTCGGGTTCACGGGTCAATTTCGTATCACATGTCATTTTCGTATCGTGTTCGTGTTGCGGTTTTTAAAAAATTTCGTGTCACGGGTCGTGTTCGGGTTGACTGTAAATTTAGAAAGAAACGATCAAAACACGACACGAACACGACACGTGACACGAATTGCCACCCCTAACTAAGAGTATATTTGGTAGGAAAGAAAAGTAGAAGGAAGGAAGAAGGTGGAGAGATTAGGAAAGAAAAGTAGAAGGAAGGAAGAAGGTGGAGAGATTTTGGGAGAGAAAATGGAAATGTAGGTTGTTTGGTGGGAGAGAAAATGGAAATGTAGGTTGTTTGGTGGGAGAGAAAAGAGAAATGAAGAGAAAATAGAGTAGAAAATAATATATGTGGGTCCCACTATTTTTCTTCTTTCCACAAATAGGCAGAAAATGGGGACGAAAATGGGGACAACTAATTAAAGTGAGTAAAGTTACTAAACTACCCCTTTCTCCATCAACATCCAAACAAAAATTTAAGGGTATAAAAGTAATTTACAACTAAAATTTTTTTTTCCTCCCAATTTAACTTTCAATACCAAACAAGTGAAAGTAAGCTCATTTTCTTTCCATCTTCTTGTACCAAACAACATAAAAGAAAATTAATTTCCTTTCCATCACTTCCATATTTATTTTCTATCATATTTTCTTTCCTTCCTACCAAACATAGCATAAAAAAAATAATTTGTGGGCAAGAGAAAAATTAGTGTTATGAATAGTAGTTGTACACTTTAGTTAAAGTTATTATATAAGTCAGTTAAAGTTATTGTTTATGTCAGAATCTTACTGTGTAAATAATAACCATGAATAGTGATGAAAATTTTCCTATAAATAGAGTTTTAAAGCTCTTCATTTTATATACATTCACAAGATTAATAAAACTCTCTCTCTAAAGTTTTTCTTCTTAGTTTTTCATTTTCTTAATTTTTATAACACGTTATCAGCACGAACGTTCTATTCCTATTGCGATTGTCTACATTCATCAATTCAAAGAAATGAGGCTCTCATCAAATTACAAACATCTACCTTAAAGTAAAAAAAAAAAAGTAGGTCCTAACCCTAGTCCTACTACAAGTTTCTACCCTTATTAATTCAAGTGAAAGGTATGTAAATATACTCTATTATTTTATATTCATATAAACGAGAGCTATGCCATCAACGTATTAAAATTTTTATAATTTTATCATTATACACCATTCAAAAGGGTTACCGAGTAGTTTGGTGTGTTTGTATTCTCATAAATGGACGGTTATGCCGCCTACAGGTAATAATTTCTCATTGCACTTTCTACATGCATATTGTTATTCTCATATGTTTATTTTTCTACATCATTCGAGGTATACAATTGTAATTTTTCTACTTCTAACGATAATATAACAGATTTTTACACCACTATTAATGACTATAAACGACTAGTTTTTTTTACTCTATAAATACGGTTTTTCTTAACCTATACAATTAACTTCTCATCTTCTCGTCCCCCTTCTTAATATTTTTATTTTTCATCTCTCATCTTCTCTTCACTGTTCTTAATATAACCTTTGCGATATGGCGAATATGATGATGAAGTTTGTTATTTTAATAATCATTTTCTATATTTTGTTCTTTTTATTGGATATCATTCTCACAGGATTTTCAATTTTTCCTTGCAATACTCATACTTATAATATTTTCCCGTTTATTTATTGCTAGTATTATTAACATGTAATTTAATTTGTAATCTTTATTGTAATAATAATACTCTTATTCTTAATATATCGATGTTCTATTATAGTTATCACCATGTCGAATCTTGCCAAACTTGAGTTCGTTGCACTCAACATCACGGGAAAATTATATGTTTTGGATCGTAGATGTAGAAATGCATCTAGAGTCAATGGGTCTAACCGATACCATTAAAGACATAATAACAAGTCAACATAAGAAAAGGTGAAAGCAATGATTTTCCTTCGTAATCATCTTGATGAAGGCTTGAAATGCGAATACCTCAAGGTTAAAGATTCACTTGTCCTTTGAAAAAGTCTGAAAGAGAGATATGGCCACCAGAAAGAAGTCGTACTTCTCGCCACTCACGATGAGTGGAACAATTTACGTTTCTAAGATTTTAAGAAAGTCAACGATTACAACTCTGCCATGTTTAGAATTATTTCGCAACTGAAATTTTGTGAAGTAAATATCACAGATGGTGAAATGCTAGAGAAAATCTACTCCACTTTCCGTGCATCTCACATTACCTTACAACAACAATACTGTTTGTGCGGTTATAAGAAATTTTCTGAGCTAATCTCAGCTCTTCTTGTGGTAGAGAAAAAAATGAATTGTTAATTAAAAATCATCAGGCTCGTCTCATTGGTTGAGCAGAATTTCCAGAAGTAAATGCTGCATTCTCCAAAAATCTAAGATGGGGGCAAAATTGTGGTCGAGACCATGGTAGAAGTGGTTACTACAACCATTCACAAAATGACGTAATCCAGAAGAACCGTCATGACAAAAGAAAAGATGTTGATGTAAGTTGTTCCCGGAATCCTGAAAATTCCTGTTATAGATTCGGAATTAAAGGACATTAGTCTAGAATTTGTCGAACACTGGAACATCTTTATAAACTTTACAAGGCATCCTTGAAGGAGAAAAAAAAAGGAAGTAAATTTTAATGAACACCATGATCCTAAAAATGACTCAACCCATGTTGATGTCTCAGACTTTACAAATGCCTTTACAAATAAGACTATTAGTGATAACTAGATAGATATATTATGCTCTTATGTATTTGCATTGCATTTTGTTTTTGTATTGGATCTACTCTATATATGTTGTACTTATTTACATAAAATCATATGTTATCTATTTTCTTAAAAATCATGAAATTTTTATGATATTATTATTATTTTTGTGTGAAGCTTAAATAGAGCTAAGTTCAAAATTAATACCGGGGATATATGTATTCCAGATAGTGGTACAACGCACACTATCCTAAAATCTGAAAAGTACTTCTCTGATTAAAACTAGTAAAAACAATAATCAATACAATATCATGTCCTATAGATCTGATTGAGGAGACTGGTAAAGCAAGTTTTGTATTACCAAATGGAACAAAGTTTTTCATAAATGATGCTCTATTTTCACTTAAGTCCAAAAGAATTTGTTGAGTTTCAAAGACATATATCTTCATGGATATGATACACAATCAGAAACTGAAGGAAATGAGAAATATATGTATTTAATTACTTACGTATTAGGAAAGAAGTACATATTAGAACAACTTTCAAAACTCTCTTATGGATTACATTACACATATATAAATGTGATAGAGTCACACATGGTAGTTAAAGAAGATCCCCAAATATTAGCCCTATGGCATGACCGTTTGGGTCATCCTGGTTCAATAATGATGCGAAGAATCGTGGAAAGTTCACATGGACATTCATTAAAAGGCTAGCAGATCTTTCAAATGAATAAAGTTCTATGTGAAGCTTGTTCTCTTGGTAAACTGATTACAAGGCCTTCACCAGCCAAAATCGAAACAGAATCACATACATTTCTTGAATGTATTCAAGGTGATATATGTGGGCCTATACACCCACTGTGCGGCCCATTATGATACTTTATGGTATTAATAGATGCATCGAGTAAATGGTCACCTGTTTACTTATTATCAACTCAGAATGTGCCATTTGTGAGATTTCTTGCTCAAATAATTAAATTACGAGCACAATTTCCTCACTATACAATTAAAAAAGTTAGACTTGATAATGCCGGTGAATTCACACCTCAAGCATTTAATGATTATTGTATGTCCATTATAATTATTGTTGAACATCATGTTGCTCAAGTGCATACACAAAATGGTTTGGTTGAATCGTTGATTAAACGCCTCCAACTTATTGCTAGACCATCTATAATGAAAATAAAGCTACCTATTTATGTATGGGGTCATGCAATTTTACATGCTGCTACATTAATTCGCATCAGATCAAGTGCTTATAATAAGTACTCCCCTGTACAACTAGCATTTGGTCAAGAACCAAATATCTCTCATCTAAGAATTTTTAGTTGTGCAGTATATGTACCAATTGCTCCACCACAACGTACAAAGATGGTTCCTTAAAGAAGACTGGGAATATACGTTAGGTATGCATCCTCTTCTATCATTAGATATCTTGAGCCTCAAACTGGTGATATTTTTACGACACGTTTTGCCGATTGTCATTTTAATGAGGTAGTCTCCCTAGCATTAGGGGGAGAAAATAAACAGCTGAAAAAGAAAATTACATGGTGTGAACCATCATTATTGCATCTTGATCCTTACACAAAGCAATGTGAACTATAAGTGTAAAAGATTATGCACATACAAAACTTAGCAAATCAATTACCAAATGCGTTCACTGATACAAAAAGAGTGACTAAATCATATGTACCAGCTGTAAATGCACTGCCCTGATTAAAGTCCCAAAAGGACAGGCAGAGAATGAAGTCATTAATATGTCTAAAACACACTTAAAGCGTGGTAGACATATTGGTTCCAAAGACAAAAATCCTCAAAAAAGAAAGTGAGCAAATGAGCATAATGACCTCGATTTGGAGGAAAGTGTTCCAGGAGAAACACAAAATAATACAAACAAAGAGATTCTCGATATCGTAGAAAATTCTGAATATTTTGAGAATAGTAGATCTCTATTGACTATATCAATATAGGAGGATTATGGAATCGAAATAAAATTAAAAATATTAATGAAATATTTTCTTACTTTGTGGCATGTGAAATTATTAACGGAATTGAGGATCTTGAACCAAGACCCGTTTCTTAATGCCAAAATAGACACGATTATATCAAATGAAAAGATGCTATACAGGTTGAGTTAAATTCGCTTAATAAGCGTAAAGTTTTTGGACCTATTGTCTTAACGCCTGAAGCTATGAGATCTGTGGGATACTAATAGGTTTTTGTACGAAAATCTAATGAGAAAAATGAAATTGTAAAGTATAAAGCTCAACTTGTTATACAAGGTTTTTCACAAGGACCCGGGATTAATTATGAGGAAACGTATTCTCCTGTAATGGATGCAATTACGTTCAGATATTTAATTAGCCTAACAATTTCTGAAAATTTAAAGATGCGTCTTATGGATGTTGTTACAACTTATTTATATGGATCGCTTGATAGTGATCTTTATATGAAATTCCTGATGGATTTAAGATGCTGAAGCACTAAATTCAAAACCTAAAGATATATGTTCGATTAAGTTAAAAAGATAATTATATGGGTTGAAGCAATCTGAACACATGTAGTATAATCGCTTAAGCGAATATTTGTCAACAAAAGGATATGTGAATAATCCCATATGTCCATATGTTTTTATTAAGAGAACAACATCTGGTTTTGTTATAATCGATGTCTTTGTTGATGATTTGAACATCATTAGAACTCATAAAGAAATTAAAGAAGTCGTGATATACTTAAAAGATGAGTTTCAAATGAAAGACCTTAGAAATACAAAATATTGTCTTAGTTTATAGATTGAGCACCTTCAAAGTAGAATACTTGTGCATCAATCAACCTATACTAAAAAGGTCTTAAAATGCTTTAATATGGATAAAGCAAACCGTTTAAGTACTCCAATGATTGTTAGATCACTTAATGTTAAAAAGGATCCACTTTGCCCTTGTGAAGATATTGAAATCCTCGGTCCTGAAGTACCATATTTAAGTGCAATATGAGCTTTTATGTATCTTGCTAACTATACCCGACCAGATATAGCTTTTGCTACTAATCTATTAGCAAGATTTAGCTCATCTCCTACACGAAGACATTGGAACGGAATTAAGCATATATTCCGTTATCTTTAAGGAAAATTTGATTTGAGATTATTTTATCATAAATGATCAAAATAAGAGATGATTGGCTTTGCAGATGCATGATATTTGCTAAATCCACGTAAAGTCAGATCTCAAATTGGATACGTGTTCACATGTGGAGGTACTGTTGTTTCATGGCGTTCACAAAAGTAAACACTTGTTGCCACTTCTTCAAATCATGCCGAAGTTATTGCACTTCATGAAGCAAGTCGAGAATGTGTATGGCTAAGGTCTATGACTCAACATATCCAAGCAACTTGCGGACTATCTATCAGTAAAGATCTAATAGTATTATTTGAAGACAATGCAGCATGTGTCACTTAAATAAAGAAAGATTACGTCAAAAGTGACGGAACGAAACACATACCCCCAAAGTTCTTCTCATACTCCTAAGAGCTCAAAAAAAAAAAAAATAAGGATATTGATATTCAATACATTCGATCAAGTAACAATACATCAGATCTTTTCACAAAGGCACTTCCCACTACAACATTGAGAAAGCATATCCACAATACCGAGATGCGTTATCTACTAAATTTATGAGGAAAGCCTATACATGTCAACTTGAGGGGGAGTTTAAGTGGCTATACTATTTTTTCCTTATTATAGTTTTATCCCATTGGGTTTTCCTGATAAGGTTTTTAACGAAGCAACATAAACATGTATAGATAAATAATGTACTCTTTTTCCCTTTACTACGGTTTTTATCTCACTGGATTTTTCCTAGCAAGGTTGTTAATGAGGCATCATGAATGGTGGACATCTAAAGGGGAGTGTTATAAATAGTAGTTGTCTACATTAGTCAAAGTTACTATGCAAGTCAGTTAAAGTTATTGTTCATGTGAGAATCTTACTATGTAAATAGTAATCGTGAATAGTGCCAAAAATTTTCCTATAAATAGAGCTCTAAGACACTTTATTTTATATACCTTCACAAGATTAATGAAACTCTCTCTAGTTTCTCTCTCTAAAATTTTTCTTCTTAGTTTTGCATTTTCTTAGTTTTCATAACAATTAGAATGATTTGTTAATGCGGGGTATAATCATCAATACTATTATTGTTGAGGAGAACTAAAATCAAGCATAAGAACATCAAGTTTTTTTTTTTTTTAAGAAAAAAAGACCTCCTCCGATTGAGTTTCTCTATTTGGTAGAACCAGTTTATAGCTGTTAGATCAGTTGATGCTCTTAGAGATCTATGCACATAAAACATACAATATCATTTCAAAGTACAAAGTGCGAACCCAAAAAATCAAATATCAGATAAGAAAAAGAGTTATGAAACGAGATTATCCTACCACCATCAGTGATACCCTGCACTAATACTTATTATTCGTTGCAAAAACTACAGAACCTGAAAACAAAAGCTAAAGATTTAAAAATGAATCATATAAAGTCTGTAGGATACAAATAAGTACTGGTATTATGTCATTTTTCCACCAAGCAAATTATTAAGGGGATATCCTAATCATATGTGGAAAGAAATTTTGGCCATGATGGCTAAAGTCGCTTTAGATTACTACTTTAGTATTTTCCTTTTGGCGTGGGCGTGTATATTTTAGCGTTTTGCAAAGACCACGTATACCTTGTCATTTTCCGTCACTATCTCTGTTCATTCTCTACAAAAATTCCAAGTTAATCTTATCATTTTTGCCACTATTCTCCTTCATTTTTTGACTTAAAAAGTTCATCTCAAAAAGTTCAATTGACAAAGGAATATTGCAATGGAGAAAACTAAGTTCAAATACAAGACAGCCTTACAAAAACATCTCACTACAGGCGAGATTCAAACAATAAAAAATCAATGTATATAACATATATGAATATATGATGTTTGTTACTAAGTGCTTCACACCCGCACAATCTAAAGTCTTCCATTTTCAACACCACGCTTACCTTCTGAAGCTGTTTCCTTGACTGATGTGAACTCCATTCTTAGACTCTCAACCTTTTCCTTGAGTTTTCTACTATCCAAAGTAGCAAGAATCTTTTCTTTCAGCTCTAATTCTGCTTTTTCGATATCTTTTGAACTTAACCCGTTTGCTCTAATTGCCTTCAACTCCTCAATTTTCCCATTAAGACCAGCTTGGTTTATTGCCTTCTCAATCTCCTCATGAATCTCTTTGTTCAAGTATTCCATCTTCTCCTTCAACTCCGGAGGTGGTGCCGCAACTTTTTTCCTCTTGGTCACTCCAACAATCTCCAAGTTTGCAGACTTCAAAACTTCCATCAACTCTTTCTTAGCTCTTTCTACTTCTTCCACCAAATCCTTATCGAATGGTTCACCCTTCGATAGGTTTTCCTCAGCCTTCTTCAGAAGCTCTATCTTCGCTTTTACCTCGGAAGGGATTCTCTGATTAATATGTGTCTGCAGTTTCTGGCCTTTCTCCTTCTTCTCAATCATCCTGCTAACCATGTTAAGTTTCCCAAGCTTCTGCTTTAAGCCAAGACATGCCCCTGGCCGCGACAAATTGCGCATGAATTCTTCCACGATTTTGTCCACCTTCTCCTTCAAATCGCGTTTTAGGGGCTGGTTGGGTGAGCCTGTTGGAGCTTTAGATAATTCCATCTTAACTGATTTAAGCTTGTCTTGTAAGCCCATTGAAATGAATGCATTTGTGATCTCCTTGTCTACTTCTTGCTTCAGATTTTCAATTGATTCAATCACAACTGGATCAGAGGATTTCTTTGCTTCAGCAATCTTCTTCTTGAGATTCTCAATCTCTGACTCTATATTAGCAGTCTTTGGCATGCTAACCTCAGAAAGCTTCATATTCCTTTTTCTCTTAGGCTCCACTGGTATTCCTTCTTGGAAGCCTCCAATTGACCGGAATTTGCACATCCGGTGGCGGAGCAACTCATCTGTGTCCATCTTTGTCAGTTCCTGCATGCATTTGGCACAGCTGTAAGTGGTGGATAACTAGGAAATCATTAAACCAAAAAGAAAATAACGTCTTATTGAGTGGTAAAACTAAGATAATGCATGCAAAAGATGTTTCACAAGGAAATAGGCTTTTTCATGCAGCCAAGGGTAATGGTGGAAGCAGAAATGACAGAATGCAACTTTAGAACTTTCAACTGTTCAAAAATATATTTAGAGCGTGATAAATGTATAGCAGAAATGTTTATATTCGTTACTTTTTCCTCGTGCAAAACTACGTAAAACAGTCACCTCCATTGCTTTGTTAATTGTTAACTTAATCTGTAGGGAAGTCCATGCAGGATCAGCATGTGCGCCACCCAGAGGCTCCTGCAAAAACCAGCAACGGCGCGTTCAATAGTAAAATACAACTCATAGTGCAATCTTGGTTGACTTACAACAAGATATATTATAAGACCTCAAAAGCAATAAAGTTGCTCGGAAGAAACTAGCAAGGATAGACCCTGTGATGACAATTTTTGCTATTTGGTTGTCGTTACACAGAATAAATATCACGTCATACTATCTACTTCAATGTGTTACATGTCGAATTGGTCCTCTGTGAAGGACTTCCGTCTTTGCCTGTATGTGTGTGTGTGAAAACTCTTTCTCTAGGCTAGAATGATGGCTAGAGAAGCAGTACTCTAGAATCCCATGAAACTTATTTTCATCTCACATAGATTTACAGACCTTGTCAAAAGCAGAAGAAAACAGAGAGAAAACTTACAGGAATCACACCGTCAGCGATTTTGAGTCTGTAATGCTCTTGAGCTGTTATCCTCAACTTTTCGGCTGCCTGCTCAAGTTTGAATTCATGCTAAACATAAGCTGTCAAAGAACAAAATAAAACCAGCATAATTGTAATCATTTTGTTACCTTAGGAGCTGCTTGAGATGATTTCCATAGTATTGCAGCACATGCTTCAGGGCTGCTCCAATAAACAGAGCCACAAGGAACATATTACACAAATATTGAATATATTGTAGAAGAACATCTTTTATGGATTAACTATATAGTATCTACTGAGAAGTTTGATGAGTTGTATTGAGCTGTTGTATATTTAGAAGAAGAAGAAAAATGAAACACCACCTTGCAACATAGAAAGCAGAGTTTTCTAGCATAAAGAGTTTATTTGCGCAAGCAATGGCGAGAGCTCCACCAGAACCACCTTCTCCGGTCACAACTGTTACAATTGGCACTTTCAGGCCAAACATGGTTCTCAAATTATGGGCTATTGCTTCACCCTACAATCAAGTACAGAAGGAATGTGGTCCATGAGAACATTTGAACAAGATGAAACAGACATGGCAGTATCACAATATAGAAAGCTGAATACATACATACTTGACCAAGTTCCTCAGATTTAAGATCGGCAAAGGCCCCAGGAGTGTCAACAAATGTAACAATTGGAAGACCATGGTGATCAGCGTATTTCATCATTCGTAAAGCCTTCCGATAGCTGTTTTAAAAACAACGCATTCAGTAAAAGAGCATCCTTTTCATCTAAATCTAGATCATGATGCATAAAGCTCATGTAGAGAGAATAATCATTTACGCTTTATGTTTATAAAGAGCTGCACAAGGAAAACATCCCATATCTCAAGACAAATAAAATGTAATTATCAGATTTAGCCTAGAACTTTTACTTTATAGCTACAAGTTACTGATTATGATAATTACTAAAAATGCTTGGACTCTCTATAAGTTTCACTATTCATATGATTGAGGAGAATTCTCTAGTAGGTACAATTTGAGCCGTTAGATTTTCATCAAGTTCTAAAAACTGTCGTACTTTTTTAATTTGATGTGATTTGGCGGTTCAGAACTATATCTTACCAGTATTTTTTTTCTTTACATGCTGTACCACAAAGATAAAGGGCCCCAGAAACTTACCCATGTGGAGTTGGCATGGCAAAGTTGCGAGCAATGTTCTCCTTTGTATTCCTACCTTTCTGGTGGCCTATGAACATGTAACTCCTGCCGTCTATGCTTCCGATACCAGTCACAATAGCTGGATCATCATAGCCTGCGCGATCTCCATGGAGTTCCACCCACTATAAAATGAAGAGCTAAATAGTAAACGAAGCCATTAACATAAAGATCCGACCTTGCAACAAGTTCAAAAATCTGATAAAAAAATGACTTACTTTTTCTGTGATGTTTAATATGTGATCAAGAACTGTTGGCCTATTAGGATGTCGTGCAATAGTTAGCCGTTGAATCGGTGCCAAATGAGCGTATAGATCTTTCAGAGCCTGAACGTGAAGAAGAGAAAAAATCAAGTTAATATTACGTTATGTCTCTTTTCCCCCCCCCCCAAAAAAAAAAAAAAAGACACTAAAAAAATTCAGTCTCGTTAGTTTATTCTTGGGGTTTAGCAGCATATCAGCCCAATAATCCTTCATTTCTCATTTCTTGGGGTTTAGTTAAGTACATCAAGACACAGTTCTCCTCATTTCTTTTCCGATTTTTTATTTTTATTTTTTCCTTTTCCTTCTTCTTCAATAATCCTTATAACACCTTAAAGTCATATACCGAGTCTTCATTTGACTTTCCGGATCCACAAACTTCACTTTCAAAATAACATTGTCCAAAAACTGAAAATGGTTCTCTGCAGCTCAGCCATGACTTATCTCAAAAATCTATATCTACTTTTCAGTATGATAATTTGAATTCTTCATAACAATTGTTAATAATTTCTCTCTCATTTCTTTAAACTGATAATGCTATGATAGGTTTTAGAGAAGAATCAATTGAGATTAGGGCTGAAATAGGACTTATTATTATTAATCAAATCAACTGAAAGACAAATTCTGACCTATAATTCGAAAGGTAGGTCAATCTCTTCAAAACACCTAATTATTCCTAATAACTTGACAAAACTCAGCATAAACATAATTAACTTGCTAATGCCCTCTTTATACTAAAGCCCTAAATCCATAAAATACCAAAAGACTAATTTGCCCCCTAACCCTACGCCTAACATAAGTCTATAGGGGCTTGGGCTTAACATTACTCCCCTCCCAATGAGACACCTTGTCCTCAAGGTGGAACAAAAGAAACTACTCCTGAATCAAACGGTTCCTACGTCGCTTCATAGTCTGGGAAATCCTTCCATCTAATCAGCACCTCTTTATCACCCGATTGTCCAGACAGCCCTTGGCGCACGCCTTCTAAAGCACACAACTTCCATATCTTCAGTCAACGTAGGCGGTAGTAAAGGAGAGGGTGTATGGTCTCCAATAGCCCGTCTCAATTGAGACACATGAAACACCGGATGAATCGCCGAAGAGGGTGGCAACCTAAAACGATAAGCCACCTAGCCAATCCTCTCTATAATCTCATAAGGCCCAAAATACCGAGGAGAGAGCTTCTCATTCCTCCGCCGCGCCAAGGTCTTCTACCGATATGGTCGAAGCTTCAAGTATACCCGGTCCCCCACCACAAACTGTACATCCCTCCTATGACCATCAGCCTGCTTCTTCATAATCTGCTGAGCCTTAGACAAATGCCTCTTCAACTCTTCCAACATTCGATTCCTTTCTTCCAAGTACTGATCCACCTGCGACATAGGTGTCGTGCTATTCCCATAATGCACCAAATGCGGCGGGTCCTGTCCATATAAGATCTTAAAAGGAGTGGTCTGTGAAGCAATATGGTAAGAGGTATTGTACCAATACTCAGCCCACGCCAACCACTTTGCCCACTGCTTGGGCGTATCTGACACAAAACACCGCAGATAAGTCTCCACACTGTGATTGACTACCTCAGTCTGCCCGCCGGTTTGTGAATGATGAGCCATGCTCCTTTTCAACACCGTCCCCTGCATCTTAAACAACTCTCTCCAAAAAATGGCTCAAAAAGACCTTATCCCGGTCCGTCACTATCGACCCCGGAATCCCGTATAAACGCACCACCTCTCGCATAAAGGCTACCGCCATTGTCACCGCGGTATAAGAGTGTCGCAAGGGTATGAAGTGAGCATAGTTACTCAGACGATCAACCACCACCAAAATCACCGTAAACCCATCCGACCGAGGCAACCCCTCAATGAAATCCATCGACACCTCCTCCCAAACCTTATCCGGTAGCGATAAAGGTTGCAGTAACCCTCCTAGCACCATTGCCTGGTATTTGTGACGCTGACACACATCGCACCTGGCTACCACCTCCACATCCTTCTTCATTCACACCCAATACAACTCAGCTGCCAAGCGCCGATAAGTCTTAAGAACCCCAGAGTGACCCCCACCCGCACTCCTATGAAACTCCTGCAGTAACCTCGGTATATGGGGCGATGTTCTCAGCAAAACGAGACGCCCCTGGTATAACAATCGTTGCCCCTCTAAAGAATAGCCCAAATATCCCGTCTCCCCTCGCGCTAACGCAGTCCGGATCTTCTCCAACCCCTCGTCCGCCTCAATATCTCGCAGCAACACCTGCCAATCCATCACCAATGGCACCGATAACGCTACCAACTGTGGCTCCTCCACCTGTCTCGACAAGGCATCCGCTACCTTATTCTCCAACCCCGGGCGATACTGTATCTCAAAGTCATACCCCAACAGCTTAGACAGCCAACACTGGTGTTCCTCAGTCACCAGCCGTTGCTCCAACATAAACTTGAGACTCCGCTAATCCGTTCGGATAATGAAGCATCGCCCCAATAAGTATGGCCTCCACTTTTGTACGGCTAACACAATCGCCATGAGTTCGTGCTTATAAACTGACTTGAGATGTGCCCGTGCGGTTAACACCTGGCTGAAATAAGCGATTGGTCGCTGGTTCTGCATGAGGATTGCCCTTAGCTCGTACCCCGAAGCATCCGTCTCCACAATAAAAGGTTGGCTAAAGTCCGGTAAAGCCAACACCGGCACAGTGGTCATGGCCCGTTTCAGCTTCTCGAAAGCCTGAGTCGCCGCTTCCCCCCACTATAAGCTGTCCTTCTTCAACTGCTCCGTCAGGGGCCACGCTATGGTGCTATACCCCTTCACAAACTTCTGATAGTACCCAGTGAGCCCCAAAGATCCCCTCAACTCTTTCAGGGTCTTAGGTAATGGCCACTCCAACATCGCCACCACCTTAGACTGGTCTGTTGAAACCCCCTCAGCTAACACAACACGCCCCAAATACTCCACCCTCGCCTGAGCAAACAAACACTTCCGATTGGCAAACAACTGATGTTTCCATAACTCAGCAAACACTATCTCCAAATGGCTCACATGATTCTCCAGAGAATTGCTCTAGACTAAGATGTCGTCAAAGAAAACCAAGACAAACTTCCGTAGATAAGGTTGAAATACTTTATTAATCAATGACTGAAAAGTGGCCGGAGCATTCGTGAGGCCAAACGACATGACCAAGAATTCATAATGTCCCTTATGAGTCCGAAATGCAGTCTTATACACATCCTCTGGCCGTATCCGAATCTGGTGATATCCCGACTTCAAGTCAATCTTTGTGAACACCGCTGCTCCATGCAACTCATCCAAAAACTCATCGATCACTGGAATAGGAAACTTATCCAGCATCGTCTCCTTGTTCAGGGCTCGATAGTCGATGCAAAATCTCCAAGTCCTATCCTTTTCTTCACCAACAAAATTGGGCTCGAAAACGGACTCACGCTCGGTTGTATGATTCCTGCCTCTAACATCTCCTTGACCAGCCTCTCAATCTCATCCTTTTGTATCTGGGGATAGCGATATGGGTAGACATTAATGGGTGAGGCCCCTTCCTTAAGCACGATTGCGTGCTCGTGATCCCGTTGTGGGGGTAGCCCCTCCGACATCCGGAAAACTCCCTCAAAGCGCCTCAACAGCTGTTGAACCTGCTCTGGAATCATCATGTTTGTCTCTCTCTGCTCCCCTTCGAGGTTATGCAACTCGATCAAAAATCAACGCCCCACGTCCTAAATCGCCCTCACCATAGTCTTGAGCGACACCAGAGTTTTGCATAGACTCGGGTTGCCCCGGAGAACCGTTGCTTGATCCCCCAACTGAATGTCCATTGTCCACAACTTCCAATTTACCCTCATCTCTCATAATGACTGTAACCACTTCATCCCCAAGATGACATATGTACTTCCTAAATCCAGGAGAAGGAAATCCTCCAACACCTGAACTCCCTGTATCCTCAAGATCACTCCTCTACATATTCCCCTACTCTTCTCCACCAATCCAGTACCCATGACCACCCAAAAACTGCCGGTGTCTGTCAAATGGAGGCCCAATCTATCTACTACTCGATTGGAGATAAAATTGTGGGTCGCTCCACCATCCACCAACACCACCACATCCCGTTCGCCGATACTCCCCCTTAACTTCATGGCGTGGTTCGGTGTAAATCCCACCACCAAATTAAGTGAAACTTCGGCCACGTCAAGGTGAAGATTTTCTCATCGCATCAAAAGCACAGCCCTTTCGCCCTCTTGTCTTGAATCTCTGTCTCAATGAGGCGTTTGAAAGTCACTCCTGGACATGCCCCACTAACCCGATCCTTTTGGGGCTCTCTCTGAAATCCCAACGTCTGAGTTTTCTGTCCTCTCGGTGGTGTGCTGTTTCGGTATGAAAAACAGACTGAATTGCTCCTATTGACTCGCGCTGCTGCATTCTTATCCTCAATCATCTGTGCCAACTCCATTGTCTCCCCTAACCCTCTCGGTCTCAGCAAACGCAGCGTCGCTCGAATCTCCGGCTTCAGTCCCTTCATAAAATTCCCCTCCAACACCACTTCTGAGATTCCCCCTAAACGACCTGATAGCAGCTCAAATTTCTCCATATACTCCATGACCGTCCTATCCTGGGTCAGGGCAAAAAACTATTCGTGTAGATCTCCCTTTTGAGTGGCTCGAAACCTCTCCAACAGCCAGTCCTTAAATTCACCCCACGACCTCAATGGTTGTCGTTGTTCTCACCATTGAAACTACGCAAGGGCCTTTCCCTCCAAACATAAAGCCGCCGCCATCAGTTTTTCCCTCTCTGAGAGTCCATTGATGGGGAATAGCGCTCTACCCTATACACCCATCCATATGCATCCTTGCCCCTTACCCTAGAATCCACCCCAAATTAGGTCCCCAATTTCGCACCATTGGAGGCCTCCAACCTCCCGTTTCTCCTCCACTCTCCATAAATCCGGAAGAGCCAGCCCAAAATCCTCCTTGCCCAACCCCAAATTGATTCATCTCTGAAACCTATGGAATTGGTATCAGAGCTGAATTACGACTTATTATTAATCAAATCAACTGAAAGACAAATCCTGACCTACAATTTGAGAGGTAGGTCAATCTCTCCAAAACTCCTAATTATTCCTAATAACTTGACAAAACTCAGCATAAACATAATTAACTTGCTAATGCCCTCTTTATACTAAAGTTCTAAATCCATAAAATACCAAAAGACTAATCTGCCCCCCTAACCCTACGCCTAACATAAGTTTGTAGGGGCTTGGGCTTAACATGCTATCTTAATGTTAGCATGATCAACATAAAATCTAAAAATGCTTTTGTTGTCCATTATTGAAATTTCTGTTTCTTAAAAACCTACGTTTGACTTGATATAGGAAATCCAGAACTGAAGAACTCACCTGGTGATATTTGCGCTCCAGTGCATCAATTTGATCACTGAAGTCTAGACCAGTTTCATCAGCCATTCTTCGCACCTTCAATGAGATAAACGTGTTAAATATAAAACAAGAAGCTCTTTCAAGGGCTAAAATATCAATCCTTACATGAGTAAATGATGGTAAACTAGGGAAGCCTAAGAAGTATCACAACTTTGAACTAATGAGAATTCATACCTTACTGATAGGGCACTGTTTTAAACTGTGAGATTGTTGTCATATTCCAATATATTTGCATACCATTTTTATGTGATTTTAATAAGATCTAATATTTAAAAACATGCACTACTGACATTCAAGTTTGATCAATTCATCTATGAAGATTATACTAACATTAGCAGTGAATATGCAAAAGGGGAACAAAAACAACTTGCCTCAATAATTTTTTGCTCCAGATGAACAAGTGGCTTCTCAAAAGCTAGGGTAACTGGTTTTGGCTTTTCAGTCAGAGGCTTGAAATGAGACAAGTAAGTCAGATGACCACTGCTGAGATTTGGATCGATGTCATCCGGCCATGGATAATCATGCTTCTTCCCCTTTATAATTTTTGCACTAACAGAAAATTTTCTTCTGTTTCTGACCTTATAACCTGCTGAAATTTTTGACCAAATTCCATTTTCCCTCCTCGAGGAAATACTCAGCAAATCACAGCCAAATATTCCCTTCCCAAAATAAAGATGGGGCAGTGAAAAGCCATGAAGATTGGTTCCACTCCTTCCACAATTCCCAACAATCAATGATTGAGTACTCATCTCAACCAAAACAACATCAAATTGTACATCAGATTCAATCCTGCATTTTCACGAATAAAGACCGAAAAGATATAAGTAATTGTTCGTTTCGCTCGTTTGAGTTAAAAAGTGAATTCATGTAGAAAAAAATACTGTAGCAAAAAATGTTGAATTTGAATTTTTGTGAGCACTATAGTAAAAACTTGAGTTATGATTCGAACTAATGAAACGAATGAGGTTTAAATTTTTTTGGAATTTACATTTTACTCTATGCAATATTCAACTGATAAGAGGAACATGATGGAATTAAACTGTAAAATATTTAGAGTCCAGAAAAGGGCCAACGACAAACAATGAAAAAAAAACCCAATCTATTTATAGCAAACGGCACAGTCCCAAATTAAAGATGAGCAATGAACACACAATTCTTAAGAGGGATTTTCAGACAAAAAGGCCATAAGTAGTTCCAAAATCCATAATCTACAACTGCATCATCAGATCTGAGGTAGAATATTACAGGTACATATCCAACCCAAATATGTCAAACAACTAAATTCTAGTTCAAGAGTTTAGACAAGTTCTCCTTTGCATGGAATGTACATAATTGCCTTTTTCTTTTTTTTTTCAAACATTGAAAATATCACAAAGTGGATGACAACAAACGCAATAATGAGCACGAAATTGGATAAACCACAAAAGTAAATTCTGATAACGCTAAATATTAATTCCCTATCATTTTCTTCAATTTTCTTAGGAGAGAAAAAAAAAAAAAAAAAAAAAAAAAAAAAAAAAAGAGTAAGCTTTTGAGTAACCTCAGAAGCGGAGCTGCTGAGTTTCAGAAGCTGAAAAGTCCAACGCCAACAGTGTAGATTGTTTGTATGGCACCTGCTAATTTGGATGGCAGGCACAGAAACACAGCGCGTGAAGCTCAAAAGATTGTGGAAAGGAAGAAACCTTATTGGGCGGTGCAACTAACGCGCAATGCTTGCGGATGGAATTGATGTGACGCAGGTTTATCAAGAACACGTAGTCACGAATTAGGATAAACCACATCTGAATTGTCAACTGGCCCTACAATGTCCTTCTATGCACGTGGTTTTCTAGCAATGGTCCTTTAAACAGTTGAACTTTGGGAGAAATAAGTGGGTGGCATAATATGATTATATATGAGTGCAGATTTTTTTGCTCTGTCATAATATGAGCGTAGATATATTAAAAGTAAATAACATAGTTTTGGTGAATGATTTTTTTTTCCATTCTGTAAATACCAAAAGTACCCTTGAATTATTAAAATTATGGATTTTATTATTCAAAAGTTTAGTAGAATCAAATATTTTGAGGTTTTAATAATTTTTTATAAATAAAAAAATAATTTTTGACCCTTAATTTTTAAAAATTAGAATATGACCCCTAAATTTTTAAAAATTAGAATGTGACCCTTAATTATAATTAAAATTTGACCCTAATTTAAAAAGTTTTGAGGTTCTAATAATTCTTCATAAAATCAAGGTTTGACCCTTAATTTTTAAAATTATAATTTGACCTCTTAATTTTTAAAAAATTATAATTTGACCCATCAATTTTAAAAAAGTATAATTTGACCCTTAATTTTTTAAAAATTACCTTGATCAACGAGGTTTACAACCTGCTGTATGTCTTTTTGTTTGCTTCATTATTTGATATATTTTATTTGTCTTAGATGCAATTTTTGTTAATATTTTTCATTCGATCGGCGAAAAGAAATTAAACAATTAAATGGGGAATAAGATTCTGAGATTTCATTCATCTCTCTCTCTCTCTCTCTTTCTAAGGTAGTAAGGTAGTATATATAATATATCTCAATAATTTCGGCTCTTTGTTTCCCTTTTTTATTTTTTTTTTATTTTTTATAAATCATTTATTCATAACTTCATTGAACGTGCGTTGTTATTTTCTCGGTTACAATAATGCTTTCGAACAAGCTAAATAAAAAAAAAAACATATCACCGACTTGTCATCCGAGCATATCCATGTTTTATCCATAGTTTCCTACTAGTTACGTCCAACTTGTTTTGGTTGTTTGCACTTTTCTTTATTAATAATAAACGTACCAGTGACCAGCAACGTAAATTCAATCAAATTCACGAACCATTTTTAAAAGGAACGTGGATGGGGAAGAATCTAAAAGGTCATTGTCTCAACAATAAGGATATGGAGCATGCAATAGTAGCCAAACTAATCATTCATTTAATTTTTTCTTTATTAATAATAAACGTACCAGTGACCAGCAACGTAAATTCAATCAAATTCACGAACCATTTTTAAAAGGAACGTGGATGGGGAAGAATCTAAAAGGTCATTGTCTCAACAATAAGGATATGGAGCATGCAATAGTAGCCAAACTAATCATTCATTTAATTTTTTTCCACTCAAATAGTAATTGAATAATTAATTATTTGGTTACTAATATACTAATTACTATTAGTATATTACTAATATATAAATTATTAATATACTAATTCTTAAGCACTAAATCCAGGATACCAAATCAGGGAATAAGAGGAGGACAACAAACAATTATGAAGCAAACAAAAAAAAAGCAAATAACCATTCCACTCATATTTTAAGGCATCATCGTCCACGTAATATATATTTAATAATAACAAGTTACTAGTTTATATTAGTGGCACATATAGAAACCTTTAAGGGTTTTATTGTCATGTATTATTTTATAAATTTATCAAGTTTATTAACTTAACGGCCATTGATCTAAGTTGGGAATCGACAAAAAAATTATTTTATCTCGATTATTAATTTATAGCGTATTAATTTATCTGGGTTTTAAGATCTTCTTTCATCTTTCAGCCGCCTACCATTGACAACTTGCAACATCTTTCTTTTTGTTTCTAATTTTGTGAAATCTTACTAGTTCTTAATCTTATAACCCGAACACAAAAGAATTATTTTTTACGTTAAACCAATTTTTTTACCTTGTTTAATGAATATTAGATTTTTAGGGTATTAATGTTAGGTTATCAAATTAAATGATGAAATTTGAATTCAGATGAGATTTAAATATAAGAATGTTAGTACCGGTTTTAGTCTTTTAACACTTTTTAAGACAATATGAATAATACAGAAACATAAAATAAAAGAACACGAGAGAAATGGTATCGCGGTTCGGTAACACCCTACTCCGCGGGGCCACGCCCAGATGATGAACAATCCACTAAGAACTCTTTTACAATTCAATTGGACTTAATCTACCCGAGACTCCCTCTCTAAGAAGACGCCTATGAACTTGCAATTTTCCCAATGGACTTGAACAGCGAGATCCCCTCGACTTTAAACATTGGAATCCCTCCAACTAAGTTTTTCTCCCGAAAAACACTCAAATCATCTCTCTCAATACAAGTGCTCACCCCTGTCTCACAACCCAGTAAAAACTCATCAAGAGGCGTACCAAGACTTAAAGAACACTTTCAATAAATAAGCAAGCTGTGAATAGCTTGACACATCTTTAATTAATTCGCTGAACCACATCTATTGCAGATCTTATTGCAACAAAACTGCAACATAGCTGCTACGGCCAACTTTCTCAAAACCAGACGAATCAATCTT
>NW_010365273.1:565808-567345 GCF_000414095.1 Morus notabilis
TGAGAGAGATTAAAGAGAAATGGAAAGAGAAATAACCCCTAGGTTTAGTTTATGGGTATTTTGGTCAGCACCTAAAATTTAGGTTGAGTCATTGTTGGCAACTTGGCATAGTAGTTTTAGTACTTGTGACAAAAGTGCCATGAAATCTGTGGCATTTAGCATTAATATCTCAAAATGTTTTGTGATTGAAAGTTAATTCAGAAACCCTATTCTAACTTTCGGCAACCAAATTTAGTAAATCTGCTACTGAAATTTGGACATAGAACCTTAAGAGGCGAAAAATAATTTGGTTGCAAAAACCCTATGCAACCCACTTTTTGAAACAATTTTTTTGGTTGTCAAAGTATTTTGCCAGAAACAAGACATTCTAAAACTAAATTTTTCATGGCAAAATTTAAAATTCTTCTAGTGAATCCTTACACCCTTTTGATATTAATTGCGAGTTAAAGTGAGAATGAATGACAAATTTACCTATACACACTTGATAAGTTCACATATTACAAGCTTATAATTATTTTATTTTCTATTTTATAATTACCTTCATTAAACTTAGTAAATACTTGAAATATAATTGGTTTGGTTCCCACTCTATTTCCTTTCCAGTAAATAAACAGTACAAACAAAATTAATGATTCCCATTGATATTTCTTTACTTTACTTTCTAAACTTATTATCTTTTCCATTACATTCTTATTGTTTGGTAAAGATGTCTCGAGTTTCAATAACCTTGTTACAGTAGGATTCAATGTGGTGAAATAAAAAATAATATTAAGATACCTATGTGCTGAAATAAAAACTTAAGAAGTTACCAATAATTTCCTTTTCTGTTTTGGTCGTGAAAGAATGCGACTATTATAGGGTTTCTTTTTTTTTTTTCTGTCAAAAGGAAAACATTTGAGTTTAGATAATAATAGAATATACAACTAATTGAAATTTGAATACAGGTTTTTTGATAAATCTGATCATAATTAGAAGCTGATTAGGACTTTGAATAATTAGAAATTGATAAGGACTCTTTTTTTTATGATTATTAATAAGAATTAGTAAGAATTCTCCTTATTTAAGTCTTTTGTACCTGGTAAGCAATATGCGATTCAAGCAAAGGTAAATAATATACGACTTCTTACCCTTCACTATAAGAAACAAGGCTATTAGCGACGATAAAAAGTCGTTGCAAAAAATACAAAGTCGTTACAAAAAAATTTTTAGCGACCACTTGTCGTCACAAATTTGTCGCTACAATTGATTCGTTGTAAAAACAATATTTGCGACGACAAGCCGTCATCGCAATTATATTTGCGACGACAAGCCGTCGTCGTAATTATATTTGTGACGACAAGCCGTCGTCGCAATTATATTTGCGACGACAATCGTCGCAAATGAGTCGCTGTAATATTTCGTCGGTTACGTCGTTAAGATGACATAGCATTGAGTATTTGCGTCGACATTTTATGAATTAAGTCGTCGCAAAAGCTGCAGAATTAACTGACGTGACTTATATTTTTTGCGACCACATTTGTCATCGCAAATAATATTT
>NW_010365274.1:0-1677 GCF_000414095.1 Morus notabilis
AGCTTCGATCTAACGGATGATGGGCCTTGTTATGACTACGAAAGTTGTCGTCGTTGTAGATCGTGGAGAGAGCTTCGATCTAACGACTGATGGGCCCTGTTATGACACCAAAAGATGTCACCGTTCCTGTGGCGATTCTAGATTACTAAGATTGCTTTGACCTAACGGCTGGTGGGCCCCGCTACGAAACCAAAATTTGTCATCCTTCCCGGGGCGGTTGTAGAGCGCGAAGAGAGCTTCGATCTAACGGCTGATGGGCCCCGTTACGACACCAAAACTTTTCACCGTTCCCGTGGCAGTCGCAGATCATGAAGAGAGCTTCGATCTAACGGCTGATGGGCCCCGTTACGACACCAAAACTTTTCACCGTTCCCGTGGCAGTCGCAGATCATGAAGAGAGCTTCGATCTAACGGCTGATGGGCCCCGTTACGAAACCAAAATTTGTCATCCTTCCCGGGGCGGTTGTAGAGCGCGAAGAGAGCTTCGATCTGACGGAGTATGGGCCCCGTTACGACACCAAAAGTTGTCACTGTTCCTGTGCCAGTCGTAGATTGTGAAGAGAGGTTCGATCTAACGGCTGAGGGGCCCCGTTATGACACCAAAAGGTGTCACCGTTCCCGTGGCAGTCGTAGATCATGAAGAGAGCTTCGATCTATTGGCTGGTGGGCCCCGCTACGAAACCAAAATTTGTCATCCTTCCCGGGGCGGTTGTAGAGCGCGAAGAGAGCTTCGATCTATTGGCTGGTGGGCCCCGCTACGAAACCAAAATTTGTCATCCTTCCCGGGGCGGTTGTAGAGCGCGAAGAGAGCTTCGATCTATTGGCTGGTGGGCCCCGCTACGAAACCAAAATTTGTCATCCTTCCCGGGGCGGTTGTAGAGCGCGAAGAGAGCTTCGATCTATTGGCTGGTGGGCCCCGCTACGAAACCAAAATTTGTCATCCTTCCCGGGGCGGTTGTAGAGCGCGAAGAGAGCTTCGATCTATTGGCTGGTGGGCCCCGCTACGAAACCAAAATTTGTCATCCTTCCCGGGGCGGTTGTAGAGCGCGAAGAGAGCTTCGATCTATTGGCTGGTGGGCCCCGCTACGAAACCAAAATTTGTCATCCTTCCCGGGGCGGTTGTAGAGCGCGAAGAGAGCTTCGATCTATTGGCTGGTGGGCCCCGCTACGAAACCAAAATTTGTCATCCTTCCCGGGGCGGTTGTAGAGCGCGAAGAGAGCTTCGATCTATTGGCTGGTGGGCCCCGCTACGAAACCAAAATTTGTCATCCTTCCCGGGGCGGTTGTAGAGCGCGAAGAGAGCTTCGATCTAACGGCTGAGGGGCCCCGTTATGACACCAAAAGTTGTCACCGTTCCCCTGGCAGTGGTAGAGCGCGAAGAAAGCTTTGATCTAACAGCTGATGGGCCCCGTTACGACACCAATAGTTGTTGCCATTCCTGTGGCGGTTGTAGGGCGCGAACGGAGCTTTGATATAACGGCTGATGGGCCCCGTTACGACACCAAAAGTTTCACCCTTCTCGTGGCAGTTCTAGATCACGAAGAGAGCCACGATCAAACAGCTGATGGGCCCCATTTCAATACCAAAAGTTGTCGCCGTTCCCGTGGCGGTTGTAGGGCGCGAAGAGAGCTTCGATCTAACGCCCGATGGGCCCCGTTAGGACACCAAAAGTTTTCA
>NW_010365274.1:1924-2572 GCF_000414095.1 Morus notabilis
CCCGTTTCGACACCAAACATTGTCACCATTCTAGTGGCGGTGGTAGAGCGCGAAGAGAGCTTCGATATAACCTCTGATGGGCCGGCCCTTGTACGACACCAAAAGTTGTCACTTTATTCGTGGCAGTTGTAGAGGGCAAAGAGAGCTTTAATCTGACGGATTATGGGACCCGTTACGACATAAAATGTTGTCGCCGTTCCCGTGCCAGTTGTAGATCCCGAAGAGAGCTTCGATCTAACGGCTGATGGGCCCTGTTACGAAACCAAAATTTGTCACCCTTACCGGGGCGGTTGTAGAGTGTGAAGAGAGCATCGATGTAACGGCTGATGGGCCTCGTTTCAACACCAAACGTTGTCGCCATTCCAGTGGCGGTGGTAGGGCACGAAGAGAGCTTAGATGTAACGTCTGATGGGCCGGCCCCGTTACGACACCAAAGGTTGTTCCCGTTCTCGTGGCAGTTGTAGAGCAGATATGACGGATGATAGGCCCTGTTACGACACCAAAAGATGTCACCATTCCCGTGGTGGTTGTAGAGCGTAAACAGATATTAGATCTATCGGTTGATAGGCACCGTTACACAACAAAGGTTTTGAGCATTGTTTTGGCCATTGTAGATTGCGAAGAGAGCTTCGATCTAACGGCTAATGG
>NW_010365275.1:0-1147 GCF_000414095.1 Morus notabilis
AATGGGGCCGGCCCATCAGAGGTTATATCGAAGCTCTCTTCGCTCCCTATGACCGCCACTGGAATGGCGACAACATTTGGTGTTGAAATGAGGCCCATCAGCCGTTAGATAGAAGCTCTCTTTGCGCTCTACAACCGCCCCGGGATGGGTGACAAATTTTGCTGTCGTAACGGGGACCATCAGCGGTTAGATCGAAGCTCTCTTCGCGCTCTACAACCGCCATGAATTTAGCGACAACTTTTGGTGTCGTAACGGGGCCGGCCCATCAGAGGTTATATCGAAGCTCTCTTCGCGCTCTACCACCGCCACTAGAATGGCAACAACGTTTGGTGTCGAAATGGGCCCCACCAGCCGTTAGATCGATGCTCTCTTCGCGATCTACACCCGCCCCGAGAAGGGTGACAAATTTTGCTGTCGTAACGGGGACCATCAGCGGTTAGATCGAAGCTCTCTTCGCGCTCTACCACCGCCACTAGAATGGCAACAACGTTTGGTGTCGAAATGGGGCCCATCAGCCGTTAGATCGCTCCTCTCTTCGCACTCTACGACCGCCATGAATTTAACGACAACTTTTGGTGTCATAATGGGGCCGGCGCATCAGAGGTTATATCGAAGCTCTCTTCGTGCTCTACCACCGCCACTAGAATGGTGACAACGTTTGGTGTCGAAATGGGGCCCATCAGCCGTTAGATCGATGCTCTCTTCGCGATCTACAACCGCCCCGAGAAGGGTGACAAATTTTGGTGTCGTAACAAGGACCATCAGCCGTTAGATCGAAGCTCTCTTCGCGATCTACAACTGGCACGGGAACGGCGACAACTTTTTATGTCGTAATGGGTCCCATAATCCACCAGATCAATGCTCTCTTCCCCCTCTTCAACCGCCACGAATTTAGCGATAACTTTTTGTGTCGTAATGGGGCCGGCCCATCAGAGGTTATATCGAAGCTCTCTTCGCGCCCTACCACCGCCACTGGAATGGCGACAACGTTTGGTGTTGAAACGAGGCCCATCAGCCGTTAGATAGAAGCTCTCTTTGCGCTCTACAACCGTCCTGGGATGGGTGACAAATTTTGGTGTCGTAACGGGGACCATCAGTCTTCAGATCAAAGCTCTCTTCCCCCTCTACAACCGCCACGAATTTAGCG
>NW_010365276.1:0-1227 GCF_000414095.1 Morus notabilis
CTCGATCTGACAGATTATGGGCCCCGTTACGACACCAAAACTTTTCGTCATTCCCGTGGCACTCGTAGATCGCAAAGAGAGCATCGATCTAACAACTGATGGGCCCTATTATGACACCAAAAGTTGTGGTCATTCCCGTGCCATTCGTAGATCGTGAAGAGAGCTTCTTTAATCTAACGGTTGATGGGCCCCGTTACGACACCAACATTTCTCGCCCTTCCCAGGGCAGTTGTAGAGCGCGAAGAGAGCTTCGATCTAACGGCTGATGGGCTTCGTTTCAAAACCAAACATTGTCGCCATTCTAGTGGCGGTGGTTGGGCGTGAAGAAAGCTTCGATATAACGTCTGAAGGGCCGGCCCCGTTACGACACCAACATTTCTCGCCCTTCCCAGGGCAGTTGTAGAGCGCGAAGAGAGCTTCGATCTAACGGCTGATGGGCCCCGTTACAACACCAAAATTTGTCACCCTTCCTGGGGCGGCTGTAGAGCGCGAAGAGAGCTTCGATCTAACGGCTGATGGGCCCCGTTACAACACCAAAATTTGTCACCCTTCCTGGGGCGGTTGTAGAGCGCGAAGAGAGCTTCGATCTAAAGGCTGATGGGCTTCGTTTCAAAACCAAACATTGTCGCCATTCTAGTGGCGGTGGTTGGGCGTGAAGAAAGCTTCGATATAACGTCTGAAGGGCCGGCCCCGTTACGACACCAAGGGTTGTCCCTGTTCCCGTGGCAGATGTAGACCACGACGAGAAATTTGATGTGACGGATGATGGGCCCCGTTATGACACCAAAAGATGTCACCATTCCCGTGGCAGTTGTAGAGTGCGAACAAAGATTAGATCTATCAGTTAATGGGCCCCGTTACACACCAAAGGTTTTGAACGTTCCTTTGGCCATTGTAGATTACGAAAAGAGCTTCGATCCAACGGGTAATGGGGCCCGTTACGACACAAAAATTTGTCATGGTTTTCATGGCAGTTTTAGAGGGCAAAGAGAGCTTTGATCTCACGGATTATGGGCCTCTTTACGACACCAAAAGCTTTCACCGTTCCCATGACATTCGTAGATCGTGATGAGAGCTTCGATCTAACGGCTGATGGGCCCCGTAAAGGCCCCATGGTAGCCCCGGTACAGCCCTGGGGCGGCCCCGGAGTGGCCCCGGTATGGCCCTGGGGCGGCCCCGGTACGGCCCCGGGGCGGACTCGGTACAGACCCGTGGCGGCCCCGGGGC
>NW_010365277.1:0-1775 GCF_000414095.1 Morus notabilis
TTTGCAAAATAATGAGTGGGAGAGGGTTGTATGACAATACGACCTACTAGTATCCATCGTTAGTTCAACACCGTGAGATTCGGAAGGGGCTTCGCGGCGGCACCGATTCCGCACTCCCTACGGAAAGTGTTCTTTCGGATCAATAACAAGGTTGACTTCCTAGCGATAGGATTCAAGGATGTATTTCCGGTTTGACCTACCCTACGGCGGCACTCCGAGTCTATGGGATCTGAAACGGTGGTTTACACTCATGAAGATATAATCAAAGTTTGTTGATTATATTTTGACTAAAACAACGGTAGTTAATAAATATGAAAATATGAGATATTTTGAGTATGTTTATTAACTGAGAGGAGTCTCGGTTTAATTTGCAAATAATTTGACTACCGAAAGGTACACTTTATTTGTGGTAAATTGGATTATCGTTGGCACCTAAAATTAAAACATGATTTATGTATTTTTCATGTGCATCATGCATCATATTTAATTGTGCCTAAATTCACATGTTTTGATATTCATGCACATAAATTGATTAGATGAATATTCTACTTATTTCCAACAATATGTCAAATCCTAAAATCTCACTACATGAAACTGAAACACTGACTAGAGATAAACTGTGCAAAGTGGTAAAGTAACAAAAAACTTACATTCATGTGATGAATATAAGTTTGTCCCAAATGGAGGATTGTCCTCCTGTCCCTAACAAACCAATGTAGCTAACTATTAGCTAGGGTTGTAAGTGGTAATTCACAAGAAGGCTGAAGGCATGGAGACAGCTTATAAGATAATGCCGTCATCAGAACGGTGACAAGTTTTGGTGTCGAAACGGGGCCCGCCAGCCGTTAGATCGATGCTCTCTTCGCGATCTACAACTGGCACGAGAATGGCGACAACTTTTGGTGTCATGACGGGGCTCGTCAGTCGTTATATCAAAGCTCTCTACGCGCTCTACACCCTCCAGGGGAAAGGCGACAACTTTTGGTGTCAAAACGGGGCCCATCAGCCGTTAGCTCGAAGCTCTCTTCGCGATCTACAACTTGCACGGGAAAGGCGACATCTTTTGTTGTCGAAACGGGGCCCATCATCAGTCAGATCGAAGCTGCTCTACAACCGCGATGGGAACGGGGACAACTTTTGAGGTCGTAACGGGGCCGGACCATCAGATGTTATATCGAAGCTCTCCTCGCGCTCTACAATCGCCACTGGAATGGTGACATATTGTGGTGTCGTAACGGGGCCCATCAACCGTTAGACCGAAGTACACTTCGCGATCTACATGGGCCACAGGTACGGCGACAAATTTTAGTATCGTAACGGGGCCCGTCAGCAGTTATATTGATGCTCTCTTCGTAATCTACGACTCGCACGGGAATGGTGACAACTTTTGGTGTCGTACCGGGGCCCAAAATCCGTCAGATCGAACCTCTCTTCGTGCCCTACAACCGCCCTGGGAAGGGTGACAAATTTTGGTGTCGTAATGGGCCCATCAGCCGATAGATCGAAGCTCCCTTCACGATCTAAGACTGGCACAGGAACGACGACAACTTTTGGTGTCAAAATGGGGCACATAATCCTTTAGATCGAAGCTCTCTTTGCGTGCTACAACCGCACGGGGAAGGGCGATGAATTTTGGTGTCGTAACGGGGCCAATCAGCCGTTAGATCGAAGCTCTCTTTGCGATCTACAACTGTCACGTTTACGGTGACAACTTTTGTTTTCATAACGGGGCCCATCATCCGTTAGACCGATCTCTCTGCGCTCCCTACAACCGC
>NW_010365277.1:1944-2979 GCF_000414095.1 Morus notabilis
AATGTTGGTGTCGTAACGGGGCCCGTAAGCCGTTTGATCGAAGCTCTCTTCGCGATCTACAACTGGCACAAGAATGGCGCAACTTTTGGTGTCATAACGGGGCCCAAAATCCGTCAGATTCTGCGCGCCATTCAACCGCCCCGGGAAGGGTGACAAATTTTTGTGTCGTAACGGGGCCCATCAGCCCTTAGATCGAAGCGTTCTTCGCGATGTACGTCTGGCACGGGAACGACGACAACTTTTGGTGTCGAAACGGGGCCCGTCAGCTGTTATATCGAAGCTCTCTTCGCGGTCTACGACTGGCACGGGGACAGTGACAACTTTTGGTGTCGTGACGGGGCCCGTCAGCCGTTATATCAAAGCTCTCTGCGCGCTCTACAGCCTTTAGGGGAAAGGCGACAACTTTTGGTGTCCAAACGGGGCCCATCAGCCGTTAGATCGAAACTCTCTTCGCGATCTACAACTTGCACGGGAAAGGCGACATCTTTTGTTGCCGAAACGGGGCCCATCATTAGTCATATCGAAGCACTCTTCGTGCTCTACAACCACGACAGGAACGGGGACAACTTTTGAGGTCGTAACGGGGCCGGAGCATCAGATGTTATATCGAAGCTCTCTTCGCGCTCTACAATCGCCACTGGAATGGTGACATATTTTGGTGTCGTAACGGGGCCCATCAACCGTTAGATCGAAGTACACTTCGCGATCTACATCGGCCACGGGAACGGCGACAAGTTTTGGTGTCGTAACGGGGCCCGTCAGCCGTTATATCGAAGCTCTCTTCACGATCTACAACTGGCATGGGAACGGCGACATATTTTGGTGTCGTGATGGGGCCCGTCAGCCGTAATATCAAAGCTCTCTTCACGCTCTATAGCCTCCAGGGGAAAGGCGACAACTTTTGGTGTCAAAACGAGGCCCATCAGCCGTTAGATCGAAGCTCTTTTCGCGATCTACAACTTGCACTAGAATGGCGACAACTTTTCGTGTCATAACGGGGCCCAAAATCCGTCAGATTCTGCGCGCCCTTCAACC
>NW_010365278.1:0-211 GCF_000414095.1 Morus notabilis
TAACGAGGCCCACAATCCGTCAGATCAAAGCTCTCTTTGCCCTCTACAATTGCCACGAAATCGTGACAATTTTTTGTGTCGTAAGGGGCCCCATTAGCCGTTAGATCAAAGCTCTCATCGCAATCTACAATTGCCAAAGGAACGCTCAAAACTTTTGGTGTGTAACGGTGCCCATCAACCGATATATCTAATCTCTGTTCGCGCTCTACAA
>NW_010365278.1:310-597 GCF_000414095.1 Morus notabilis
CCCCCCCCCCCCCCCCCCCCCCACGAACCCTTGACATTTTTTTGTGTTGAAAGGGCCCCCCCCCCCGCCACTGGAATGGCGACAACGTTTGGTGTTGAAACGAGGCCCATCAGCCATTAGATCGAAGCTCTCTTCGCACTCCACAACCCTCCCGGGAAGCGTGACAAATTTTGGTGTCGTAACGGGGACCATCAGCCGTTAGATTGAAGCTCTCTTCGCGATCTACAACTGGCACTGAAATGGCGACAACTTTTTATGTCGTAACGGGTCCCATAATCCGTCAGATC
>NW_010365279.1:0-17521 GCF_000414095.1 Morus notabilis
AAATAGTTACAAATTGATCGATGTTCGCCACTAATTATAAAACAAGGTGCAGCAAGTTGCTAATGTGGATCTCCTCGCTAAACTTAGAAAACGTTTGGTTCATGGATTAGAATCATGAGATTAGAATAATTTTTTATTTACGTGTATTTTTTATAAGAGAAAATACTGTAACGAACCGTGAATCATGATTTGAATCAGGATACGAATCCTCTTACCAAACACATCCTTAGTCAAAAATAGGAAACTTACAAGTCGGACGAAAATAAGCAATGTTAATCCAAAACAATTATATATATATATATATATATATAAAGAATTAAAAAAGGATAAAAAATCTAATATGTATAACTTTTTTTAGTAAATGATGAGAAAGAGCAAATAGTATCAAAGTACATCAAACGTCCTAACTAGATTGAAATCAAAGAGGAAAAAAGGGGGAAAAAACGGAGGCACAAATAGAAAAATAAGGTAATAAGACTATACCAGCCAACTTGGGAAGATTGTTCCAGTTTCCTTCACCGTGGACTGTTATGTAATCTGTAAGAATTTTATCTTCTAGCTTCGTCCATATTCCTTTGTTAAGTCCCACTTTGGAGCAGTAAGGTCGCCTTCCCATCTCTCTCTCTCTCTCTCTCTCACACACACACACAAGATCTCTTTCACTCACGCATGCATAGAGAACTGTTCAAATGACCAGCAAATAATGACGCTTTTATAGCTACGTTCTCAAAGGAATATATATATATATATATATATATATATATATGAGACGTTTGGTTCGTGAATAACCATCAAGTACGGTCAGACACTTGAAAAGTACCTGACTATACATGAATTGTGTATAATTACAAGTAAATAGTATATATTTACATGTAAAGTCGTGTATATTTAACATGAAATATAATAAATCAGTCAATATATATATTTTCATGCTATGTGTTCACTAATTGTTATAAAAAATATATGTTTTGAGGATTAATATACATTATCATTTCTTATAACTTAACATACACGATTTATATGTAAATATATACGATTTACATGTAAATATACACGATTATATAATTATATAAGTATTATATAAATATACACAATTTACTTATAAATATATATAATTTATTTATAAATATACATAATTCATACATAATTATAGAAATACTTAATTAATAAACTATTTTTTAAGTATCTGATGAGAAACCTTACTTATATATATGACGCGTGGTTAGCACATAAAATTTTAGCCATCGACCTTAAATAAAGGGTCATGATTAATTGTAATGTTTGTTCTGATTTTTTTTTCCCCAGTGAATAGGGGTAGCTAGTATTTGACGTCAGACAAAAGTAATATAAAGAAAGATGAGAAAGTACAAAAGTAGACTAAAATAATGGTGGAGTTATTGAGGGCCACGTGATGTTTAATGCCACGTCTTAGGAAAAACATTTAAAGGTGTTCTAATATAACAAGGCTAAAAAGTTGACACGGTTATAATGAATTTTTAACGACGCTTTTAAACAATATAATATAGGTTAATTTACAACATTTCCAAGATGCTAAATGTTCAAGTAAAGAAACGTTTAGTTTATGGATTAAAATCATGATATTATAATTATTTTTGATTTATGTGTATTTTTTATGAGAGAAAATACTATAACGAACAACGAACCATTATTCGAATCAGAGTACGAATCCCCCAACCAAACATCTCCTAAATCTAAACCATGATAACTTTAGGTTGCTAAAATGAAAATAAGCACATATGTTACATAAAAATCGTCTATAATTAAAATCATGGCCATCTTAATTTGCTATCAGTGGCAGAACGACTTTAGACTGAGTGAGGACGGCCGACTCAACTGACTAAAGTTATCCCTTTAATATTACCCCAACTAATTCTTTTATAGAGAAAGAGGAAAATAAGCCAAGACTTGAGATGAATTAAAATTAATCGGCTAATAATTTACATAAGTTAATAAATAGGCTAAATTAAGGTATATTCAGATTTATCAATACATAAAATTCTAAAAATGCCCTTTCCACTCAAAAAACCCTAACAGCTATCTCTCTCTCTCACCGACCTCCGCTCTCTCTCTCTCTCTTCCCTCCGGCGCTCTCTGGCGAATTGTTTCTTCCCTCCACCGCTCTCCCACGATCACTCTCTCTTCCCTCCGGCGCTCTCCGGTGAACTATTACTTCCCTCCGCCGCTCTCTTATGATCACTCCTCCGGCCCTATAACACGATCTGTCTCTCTTCCATCTGAATCTCTCTCTCTCGTCCCTTCACCAATCCCAGATCCTTGTCCGCTACCGTTTCTCTCTCTTCGGTCCGCCACTCTCAGAAACCTCGCCGGTGTCGTTAGACGAGAAATCGAAGAACAAGACCAAAGACGTCAAAAATTAACAGAAGAACAAGGAAAATCCGTTAATCACTAACCGGAAAACCACTAATTCATTTGAATATGTTAATATTGATTTTCAGACTTTTAGCTTATGTTTGCGATTGAAACTTGAATGAAAAGATTGTAAACATGTAATTATTCAAAAATTAAGAACATGGACTCGTTACAACTATAATTGGAATCCTATCGTATAGTAAGGCTCTATCCATAACTCAACACAACTTCAAAAATCAAGTTATGGTTAGGTTATGATCATAACCTGTCAAGTTATGTCATTATTGAATCTGAAAATTACAAGTGCAGGTCAGATTATTCAAATTGACGAAGATAGATCACTGTCAAGTTATGGTTATTTTGAGAGAAATAAATCACGATGAAGTTCAAAGAGAAATGCCACCAGCAGCATCAACAAAACTGGACAAGATGGTAATTGATCTAAGTAATCTGCTTAACAAAGGAAAACATTTTGAAGCCAACCAAGTAGCCATGAAAGAGGATCTGAAAGAAATAAAGGCAATGGTTGTGAATTCTGTGGACATTATGAGAACCATTCAACAAGATGTGCTTCTGTTTCTCAAAGAAATACAAAACAGTTCAGCTTCTGAGGTAATGAAACAACGCAAAATAATGTTGACTTTGTTTTTGTAATGTTTCCTTAATGATATACTAATTTGTACCTCAATGAACAGGAAGACAGAGAAAAAGAATTATCTGCAGAGCTGGGAGAACATGAGGGAGAATTCAGTTATACTCCACCCACGGACTCGTTTGATATCAGTAAACAAACATTGGACAAAACATTTGAAGAAGATGAAAAGATAATAGCAATGAGAAAAGTTGCTACTCAAGGAATAAAAAAGATATGAATCTTCTTAATACTACTTGGGAAAGGAAAAAAAAACCAGACCCAGATTAATACTAATCAAAAACTTATAATTGCAGGAAGAAGATTATAAAGAAATAGAAAATGAGGAAGAAGAAAAATCAATGAAGAAATACAAAAGAAAAAGTGCAAAGGAACATAGGAAAAAAATGGAAGAGCTTGGCATTCCTTCATTCATCCTCTTCACCCAAAGTTCTAACGACCTAGACTCGTAAAAATGAGATGATGTTAGAATACAACCTTTTGGATGATATAACTACTGTTTCTAAAAACTAGTCTTATATGTTAAATGATGACTTGAGATTTACACTACTTCTTACAATCTTTTGAATGTTAATATTCATTGACAAGACTTTTAAATTATGTTTGAGATTGACACTTGAATAAAAAAGATTGTAAACCTAGGATTTATCAATTTCATGCTGTTGAATCTGAAAATTACAACTGCAGGAACACTATCAAGTTATGGTCAGGTAATGATGATCGAGTTATGATCATAACCTTTTGACTTGTGTCATTATTGGAACTGAAAATTTAAAGTGCAGGAACATTGTCAGGCTATCGTCAAGTTATGGTAATCACATGTCAAGTTATATTGCATAACTGGACAAGTTATGTAAAAATATGTCAAATGTGTACCATAACCTATCAAATTATGATACATATCCGGACAAGTTATGAAAAAATTGTCAATTATGGACCATAAACAATCAAGTTATAGTGTATAACCGAACAAGTTATGGACAAAAATGCTAAATTAGGACAATAACTTGTCAAATTATGGTTTATAACCAGATAAGTTATGGACGAAAACTGGAAATTATGGACAAAAACTGTGAATTTAGGACAATAACTTGTCAAGTTATGGTTCATAACCAGACAAGTTATGGATAATAACTGTGAATTATGGACAAAAACTCTGAATCAGGACAATAACTTTTCAAGTTATGGTTCATAACCAGACAAGTTATGGACAAAAATTGAAAATTATGGACAAAAACTGTGAATTATGGACAATAACTTGTGAAGTTATAGTTCATAACCAGACAATTTATCGACAAAAACGCTGAATTAGGACAATAACTTATCAAGTTATGGTTCATAACCAGACAAGTTATGGACGAAAACTAGAAATTACGGAGAAAAACTGTGAATTATGGACAATAACTTGTCAAGTTATGGTTTATGACCAGACAAGTTATGAACAATAACTGTGAATGATGGACAAAAACTATGAATTAGGACAATAACTTGTTAAGTTATGGTTCATAACTAAACAAGTTATGGACAAAAACTGGAAATTATGGACAAAAACTGCGAATTATGGACAATAACTTGTCAAGTATGGTTCATAACCAAACAAGTTATCGATAAAAACGCTGAATTAGGACAATAACTTGTCAAGTTATGGTTCATAACCAGACAAGTTATGGACGAAAACTGGAAATTATGGACAATAACCATGAATTATGGACAATAACTTGTCAAGTTATGATTCATAACCAGACAAGTTATGGACAAAAACTATGAAAAAGGACAATAACTTGTCAAGTTATGGTTCATAACCAGACAAGTTATGGACAAAAACTGTGAGTTATGGACAATAACTTGTCAAGTCATGGTTCATAACCAGACAAGTTATGGACGAGCATTACATGTAAAAATATGCAAAATAACTTGAAACTTGTTTACTTAATAAAATTGAAAACAAATATAATCTGTACCAAAAGTAGAAACAAACAAGAATCTGAAAACCAACAAGTTAATCAATATAATCATCCAAGTCGAACTCAATGGCATATGTTGGCATCATAAAATTCATTTTTAGGGCATTTTGACCCCTGTTATCATCACTTTCATATCCCAACTGCTTCTTCCGCAAGGCATGGTTGAACAACTCAACTGCCATCTTCTTGCGGAATAATGTTCCAGCCCCTTCTTTTCTCAAACAATCATCAGATCCGGCTTCGATTAATATCTCAACCATCTTAAGCATAAATATTCCACAATCACCACTACAAAAAACAGCCATAAAAAATCTAACAATTAGAAACCACAAATATAAATGCAAAAATGAATGAAGTAAAGGGAAAATAAAAAAACATTTAAAGAGATAAAAAAAACTAACCCGTTTTCTTGTCTTGGACAATCGTCAAATATGATCTCAAAAGGTTCAAGACGATCAAATTGACTTGTGAAATACGTTTTTGTATGAGAATCAAAGTAGCCAACAGATTCCAGCAAGTGGGGGAGAATGACTGCCAAAGATTCCACAGAAGTACGGACTTGCTTCTCTATCCTCTTTGAAAAAAGAGAATCATATAACCTAATACAATGATCTTTAAACTCTACATAACCCAAAATCCAATGCTCCCTACGCTCAAGAAAAATAGGTACAAGAAGAATGTCCACCTCACAAAAAGGCAAGTTACAAAATAAATAATCTCCTAACACATAATCTTGAAAAGCACTATGTGAAGAGAAATCAAAAGAAGATCAATCAAAATCCTTTCGGTTTTTAGAGCACCATAAGCTATTAATTCTCGTGAAAAAATGTGAGTCCAAAACCATGCACCTAATGTAAGGCCTATTTTTGTAACACAACATCTTTTTCCGCAAGTAATATTTGGCTACATCAACATGCTATCAAAACAAAAAAAATAAAAAATTATCAGATTTGTTACAAAAAAAAAAATCTTGCATAAAATTTAAAAAGAAAAAAAAATGGAAGAATCTTACCGAGTCACTTAGCTAACACTTTGATGTCCATAAAGTTTGAAACCAATGTTTTGAATCAACGGTGTCAACTTTAAAATCAAAAGCAGGCTTTATCATATGTGCATCGTTGGCCGGTCCCCACCCTTTTCTAGAGATCATATTACTCTTATACCATGATTGGAATCTTGCCTTGTCCTCCTTTGATGCATCACTATCAACAATTTCAGAGAATGGACAAAAAAATAAAAATCGTTCATCTATACATTTAATAGGTTCTTGTGATGCTGCCTCATCAAATGCAATAATCCTTTGATCAGTACATCTATTGCCTTCCTAGGCAGCATCATGAACAAGATCCCTCAAAACTGAAGCAGTTGTTTATTCAATTTTTTCAGAAGAAACACCCACTTTCTCATCTTCTTTCTCTGCAATTGTTTCTTCAATTGCTTCTTCCTTTATTTCTTCAAATGCTTCTTCTTCCTTTGTTTCTTCAAATGCTTGTTCTTCCTCCATTTGCTTGTTCTTCTTAGAAGAAAAAACACTATCAAACTTTTCACCAAGCATTATCATTGACTGAACCACAGAAAAAATTTGTTCATTGAAATCTCTTCAAAGGGAAGAAACTTCAACAACTAAACTACCAGTTTTTGCCTCCAAGGAAGCAATGCGTGCCAAAACTTCAGAATTACCAACAACACCCTAAAAATGCAAAGATAAGAAAATGAAAAAAGTCAAATCATAAAGACAAACACAACGTATCAAGCTATGGAACATAACCAATCAAGTTATGTGAAAAACCTGTCAATTTAGAGCATAACCTATCAACTTATCGACCATAACCTGACAATTAATGGACCATAACCTGGGACGTTATAGAGGATAACCTGTCAAAGTTATGGACAATGACTTATGAACTGGGAATTATGGACAAAAACTGAGTTATCGAAAATAACTTGTCAAGTTATGGTTCATAACCAGATAAGTTATGGACAAAAACTGTAAATTATGAACAAAAACTGTGAATTATGGACAATAACTTGTCAAGTTATGGTTCATAACCAGACATGTTATAGATAAAAACTGTGAGTTATGGACAATAACTGTGAATTATGAACAAAAACTCTGAATTAGGACAATAACTTGTCATGTTATGGTTCATAACCAGACAAGTTATGGACAAAAACTGTGAATTATGGACAAAAACTGTGAATTATGAACAATAACTTGTCAAGTTATGGTTCATAACCAGACAAGTTATGGACAAAAACTGTGAATTATGGACAAAAGCTGTGAATTATAGACAATAATTTGTCAAGTTATGGTTCATAACCAGACAAGTTATGGACAATAACTATGAAATATGGACAAAAACAATGAATTAGGATAATAACTTGTCAAGTTATGGATGAAAATTGGAAATTATGGACAAAAACTGTGAATTATGGACAATAACTTGTCAAGTTATGGTTCATAACTAGACAATTAATGGACCATAACCTGGCACGTTATGGAGGATAACTTGTCAAAGTTATGTTCCATAATTTATGAAGTTATAAGATTCCAATGGTGTACTTGGTAAATACATGGAATTACCAAGAAAAATGCTACTAGCAACATTACAATGAACAAAATTAAACAAAAACAAAAACTTAACAAACTTGATTTTCACATAACTTGATTTTCAGAAAACAACCTTACAGTTCCAATTGTAAATTGAAAAAAGAACAAGAACAAAACTAAACAAACATGATTTTTGGGAGGAGGGATAAATGGAGGAGGAGGAACAGTTTCAAAATCTTTATCATCATCCTTCAAATCACAGCCACTAGAAGCCGGAACATCCTTTACCGACTTCTGAAAAAACCCATCAAGATAATTGCAGCGACGCTCTGATTCAATTGGTTCAATCAAAAAACAAGAAAACTGAAAATAAAAAATAAAAACATTAAAACAGAAAATAAGCAAAAGATATTAATAAAAACATCAAAACATTAAAATTTACTATAAAAAACTACAAGACAGAAGTCTAACCTGGTCATTTTTACTCTTCAACACATCGAATGGCTTCTTTGAATAATTTTCATCCGTTGACCATTTGAAAATTCACGAAATGGGCTCATCAATAAATTTTTTCAATGCACAAATACCACCAAGGTGTGGTAGACATTCATAAGCCCAAACTTGAAAAGCAAAGGGCAAACCGTAGATCTTATAACCATCTACGCGTCTTTTCTCATTTTGAATAGCTAGGAACCTTATCATCATGCTTATACAAAGTCTCAATACTAGATTTCAAACTTACAAAAAGTAAATTAAAAGATAATTTACCCGAAGGAAAATCGTTAAAACTAGGGTTATCAACAATTCTAATCAAGTTATCACTAACCCCCACCTCCTTGGGCTTAGCTAAAAGAAATAGTGACACAAAATATAACAAACGCATTTTGACAGCTTCCTCATCACTATCAAAATCAACAAACTCGAAACACTTCTTAATTGTAGCCCTCTTTACAAGCCCTGTACAATGATCCTTGAAATATTTGTTACGTCTAGAAAAATCAGATGAATTTACATAACTTGAGAAGTTTACATCTCCAGTGCACTTTAAACCAAAAATTAATGCAAACTCTTCAACAGAAAACTTAGTAAAAGAATCACAAAACTTGAACCATAACTCATTTGGATTTGGATTATGAACCACATGAAACAGTAACTCGTGTATCAGTTGACACTGGTTATTGTACTTTACCAAATCCAAAAACTGACCAAAAATTATTCTTCTGAACAAATCCTTCTAACTTTCAGAAAACTTTTTGTTTAATTCCTCTATAACAGCAAAAGAGGATGATATATTAGCCTGGTCTCGAAATCTCTTCTCAAGATTAATCCGATAATTCCAAGGCTGTAAAAATGAAAAAAAACCAAAGAAAAACAATATGAGGATAAACCTACAAATACACAATCAAAACACCAAAAAAACCATATTCCATGTCCTAAATTCAAAAATCTATGAACTAAGTTGAAAAAATAAATACCTCTAAAATGTTACGAGTGGGAGAAGGAAGAGAAACTTCTTCCGAACTTTTCTTCTCCAGAACAATTTTCGTGTTCGGAACCTTCGAGCGTTTACTCAGAGTAGAAACAGAAGCATTGTTCTTCCTCTTGCTTGGTGATTTTGCCATATCTTAAACAATAATACATGGAATCACAAGATTAGTGGAAAAAAAATGAAAAGAACGTGAAAAAAAACTCATACCGAAAAAAGAATACTGTCAAAAAATACACACTGTCAGGGATGAGAATGAGAGTTGCAGAGCAAGGAGAAAAAATTGCAGTAGACGGTCGGAAGGAAGAGAGACAGATCACCATAGACGAATGGAAGGAAAAACCTAAAAAATCACAGGAGATTGCCGGTGGAAAAAGAGAAATCTAGGAAAGAGAAAACTGAGTCTTAGAGAGAGAAAACAAAGAGCACAAGTTATGCATAAAAACTGAGTAAAAAAATATGGGATAGGGTTTTAAAATATAACCGAATAAAAAATCTGTAAATTATGGACCATAACCTGTCAAGTTATGGTCCATAACAGCACAAGTTATGGTACATAACAACAGAAGTTATGGTCCATAACTTGACAAGTTATAGACAAAAACCTGTCAAGTTAGACCATAATTTGTAAATCACAGTTTTTTTTCCTTTTAAATGCAAGGATTTCTTTTATTATTAGACAAATTTGAATATTTTTCCTTCAAATCATTTAATTCCAACAAAAAATATATAAAGTTTTAAAAATAAATTGTTCGACTTCCTCTCCATAACAAAAATCTAAAATTGTTCACATGAATTCTTTAATAAATGGTAGAATAAATTCCAAGCAAAATGTAGCTTTGAACGAAATTAACTATAGTCCATTGCAATGAATCAAACAGTGTTAATCTTAACCATAATGACAAAAAAATCAACTTAGAACATGATGATCAGTTCATATCAGCAGATGTGGGGTTTGAACAAGTCCTCCTATTGTGGCCAACTTGCTTCCATCGACTACACTTCACAGATTGCTTCTCTCGTTCTCCACTAGAAAGAATTCTTTGATTCCTTGGCCTTACAGCACCACATTTAAACTCAGGAAGAAGAACAACCTCCACCTCACTGCCCTCTGAAATTTGCCACTGTGATCTATTAGTAATATGATAGATTACAGCATCATATGTTGCTTTGAATGCATTGTTGGTGTAATAGTAGGAAGTAAAATGTGTTAGATCAAGATTTCTCTTCCAAATCGATGCAATAGCGTGTGGACATGGAAATTCATCAGCTTGCCAAACAAGACAACTACATGTTCTTGCCACCAAGTCAACCACCTCACCAACAAAACCATCAATAACATAATACTTATTTATATCCATGGGTTGAACCTGAAAACATGACAAAAAGAAAAGAAAACAGAGCATTCAATATTTAAGTCAAAAAAGAAGCAAACACCTTGAAAGCAATTAAAATTTTCAAAATACAAAAATCACCAAAAATCAAACAATAGAATAACTTCAAAAAAAAAAAAAAAGACCAAAAGAATAACAAAAAAGATCACATAAAAAACATAACCAAAAAATAAAACAACAAAAAAAGGAAAACACAAAAAAAATAGTCAATACTTGAAAGAAAAGCAACTTACAGATAAGTAACGTACAATCTTTCTCCTATCACAAAGGCATTTATTTGCATGTTTAGTCAAGTATGTAAAAGTCCGATCCGCCTTATTTCGACGTTCATAAAACCATCTTTGCAAGAGGGATCTGAAATGCTCAATTAAAGCTTCAATAGGATACTCCCTAGCATTCACTAAGACATTATTCAACGACTTGGAGATATTAGTCGTCATGACATCATATCTCTTCCTCTCAAAGTGAACACGTGCACACTTTTCAACCCGTACTTGCAGCAAATAGTTTCAAATAGCTGGTCGCACTGCCTCCAATTGACGCATGAAGTAACCAAAGTCTTCCTTACGGTATGCCTTGGCACAACGATAGAATATAGCATCCACATGCACACCTTTAAAATTTAAATTCAAATTTCTAAGTAAATGCTGCAGAAAAAATCCATGAGATGCATCTGGAAATACCTTTTCCACTGCTTTAGGGATACTACTCTTTCGGTTAGAAATAATAACAAGTTCTTCACGAGTTCTGATGGCCTCCTTAAGCCTTTTAAAAAACCATTCCCACGAGGAGTCAGTCTCCGAATCAACAATTGCAAAACCAAGCGGAAAAATATGATTATTAACATCTAAAAGTGCAGAGAGAAGCAAGGTCCCAGAAAACTCATTCCTCAAAAAGGTGCTATCAACTGAGATCACAGGCTTACAATGGCACCAACCATGAATAGAAGCCCCCAAGCACAAAAAAAAAAAAAAATACTTGAACCGTCCATCATTGTCAAGCTCATATGAAGTCACAGATCCTACAAAGAAAAAACAAAAACAAAACATTTAAAATAACTAATAATACACGACACTAAAGTATAATAACTATTTATACATTCTAATATCTACAAAAAAATAAATAAGTTATTATGCACTACTGGAGAAGTTATGCAAAAAAAAAACTGTCGATTATGATTCATAACCTGTCAAGTTATCCAATATTACCAGACATTAAGATAAATAAAAGCATAAGCATAACACATAAAAATAAAACCGGTTATGCTCCATAACCGGACAAATTATAACAAAAACCTGTCAACTTATCCGATAACATAAGTTATGGACTATAACCTGTCAAGTTATGGGGAATAACCTGTCAAATTATACTGTAGCGTATATTTTTCTCTTTCAAAACATTAAGATAAACAAAAGCATAAGCATAACACATAAAAATAAAACTGGTTATGCTCCATAACTGGACAAATTATAACAAAAACTTATCAACTTATCCGATAACATAAGTTATGGACTATAACCTGTCAAGTTATGGGAAATAACCTGTCAAATTATACTATATCCTGGATTTTTCTCCTTCAAAACATTAAGATAAACAAAAGCATAAGTATAACACATAAAAATAAAACCGGTAATGCTCCATAACCAGACAAATTATAACAAAAACCTGTCAACTTACTGATAACATAAGTTATGGACTATAACCTGTCAAGTTATGGGGAATAACCTGTCAAATTATTCCGTAACCTGTATTTTTCTCTTTCAAAACATTAAGATAAACAAAAGCATAAGCATAACACATAAAAATAAAACTGGTTATGCTCCATAACCGGACAAATTATAACAAAAACCTGTCAACTTATCCGATAACATAAGTTATGGACTATAACCTGTCAAGTTATGGGAAATAACCTGTCAAATTATACCATATCCTGGATTTTTCTCCTTCAAAATATTAAGATAAACAAAAGCATAAGTATAACACATAAAAATAAAACCGGTTATGCTCCATAACCGGACAAATTATAACAAAAACTTATAAACTTATCCGATAACATAAGTTATGGACTATAACCTGTCAAGTTATGGGAAATAACCTGTCAAATTTGTTGGCCCAAGGTTGAATATTCTCATATTTTGATGATCACAAACACAATGTAATTATGTTTCTAATGATTCTATTTTGAGTTGTGTATTTAGCGTAATTAATGTTATAAATCAACTCAAGAAGCATTTTGCGGAATACAATGCAAATACATTCAAGATTGACAAATGCAAATTGAAGAAGGAATTCAAGGCTTGGAGTGTTAAAATATCAAAGATCAAGAGCAAGCAAACAAAATCAAGCTGGACAAGTACTAATAGGTTTTTAATATCTCCTTAGTCTTGTATTTGATTTTGACTTCATACTATCATGATTAATTCTTGTTTAGGCTCATGCACACACTCACATTATTCTTTAAAAATGAGACTAAACTTAGTGCATAATGACATTTGGCCTAAAAGTACAAATGTGTGAAGATTTGAGGCAAATTAAGTGTCAACCGGTCGACCTATGTCGTCCGGTGACAGAGAAGGCTAAATGCACCGGTCGACCGGTGATGCATCAACCGGTCAACAGCTCCGGTCGACCGGTTCTGTTCAACAGTCACTCAATAAGAATGTTGAACAGCTCGAATTCAAATTTGTCTCAACCGGTCAACTACTCCGGTCGACCGGTACTGGGTAAACGGGCAAAAATATGACCGTTGGAAAGAGAGGTTAAATAGAGAAAAGTCATTTTTCTCAACAATTATCTCAGTGAAAAACAGAGAACGAATTCAAAGTTTCAAAAAATTAAAAAGAGAGTTCTTCATTGTGTCTACATAATCATCATCTTCTCTAAATCCTTAACTCTCTCACACATATTTGAGCCTACCTTGACTTATCTTGTGATAGTGTGAGTTCATCATCTCCTAGTGATTTCAAATTGTGTAAAACCATTGTTAGGAGAGTAAAACTAAGTGCTTCATTACTCATAATCATTATTTTGGTATTGGGTTACTTGGTTGGTCGATCTCCGTGGAAAATCGACATTGTGTAAGAGGTTAGGCGAAGCCTCGGGTAGAAAGATTCACCTTTTTGTAAGAGGAGTGATCGTGCCGGCAGGTCGATTGAATAGTGAAAGAGGTCGAGAGGCGGAATATCTCGGCGATAGTGGACGTAGGCAAATTTATTTGTCGAACCACTATAAATCTCGTTTGCATCTCTCTAACTCTATCTCTTTAATTTCTGCACTTTAAATTTGATTGTTGACATTGATTATTTTAACTCGTCGTGATAAGTTTATTGAACTCTTTTTATGATATTAGATTAGTCCATCCTGTGTACATCAAGTGGTTGTGCTATTGCATTAACTTACATAATTTTCTGTACACCAAGTGTTTGATAAAAGTACCTTGTTCAATTAATTGTCTATATTTAGTTTTAATCTTCGAATAATCGTATAAACTCTCAAAAAATATTCAAAACCCAATTCACCCCATGACAAGTTATGGACTATAACCTATCAAGTTATGGGAAATAACCTGTTAAATTATACCATGACCTGGATTTTTCTCCTTGAAAACATTAAGATAAACAAAAGCATAAGCATAACACATAAAAATAAAAATCACCTGGATTTTTCTCCTTGAAAACATTGCACAGAAAAGGAATAGATGCATACGACTCCATTGCACTTCCTCTTATTGATGCTAACGCGTATTAGCGAGCCATTCGTGCTTTGTAGTAACTAATCTCGACACCATGCTTACCATGCATTATAGACCTCAAATCATTACAACGCAAACGGTCTGCAAGCCCAATGCTAAAATCGCCCTTTAAAAATTCTGAAACAACATGACTATTTGCTTGATGATGCTCAGCATTAACAACATCAAGTGAACAAGCATGTTCCTTAATATACTTCTTCACTGCCCAAACATTACCATTTGAAACCTTAGCAGCGCGCATCTTCCAAGTACAATTCTTATTCTTACAAACCCAAACATAAAATGAATTATTAGATCTTTCATATTTAAATTCAAAATGCTTCCTAATAGCAATTACATGCATGAGTTTCTTAAGAACCGACTTGCTCATGAATTGATTGCCTACATTCACATCAAATGACATAGACAACTTTGAAATATCTAAATCGTCAATCAAAATATTATTCATCGCAACATCAATATCATCTTCAAATTGACAAACGGAACCATCAACATTAGAAGAAGACGCCTCGTCTCTTGAACTCATAAAACAAGATGAAGAGGAAATAGATCTCACTGCACTAACGGAGCTACTAACAAAATCTATTACCAACGGGTATCCAAGAGCTTCCTTACTGTGTCGAACCAAGTTTAAAAATAACTTAACATCATCATCCCTCTTTAGGTCCGAAACAATTTCAATTGGGTCCTTCAACTTCCTTCCCACAAAAAGTAATAAAGAATGAACACCAGCATTAAAACCAATCAACTCAAGATGCAGCTCCTCACATAAACACTAAAAACTTCAAAGAAGCATCCTCTGGAATAAAAACTGATTGAAAGCTAAAATTTGTATATTAGTTTTCTAGACTCCATTTTCCCCTATAAGCAACAATGACTGAAACAGATTGCATGCCTACAAACATATTGCAGGAACACTGTCACGTTAAAGTGCATAACTGGACAAGTTATGTAAAAAACCTCTCAATTGTGGACCATAACTCGTCAAGTTATGTTCCATAACTGGACAAGTTATGAAAAAAACTGTCATGACTAAAACAAATTGAAAACAAACCGAAATAATGCAAAACGTGAAAACGAAATTACAACAAAAAAAAAAGAAAAAACTAGAAATGAAGAATGCCCAAATCTGTTGTTCCGTAAAAATCACCGAAGGAACTGCTCAAAAAATGACCGGAAAACAGTAAAAAACATAGGATTAACGGACAAAGAGAGAAAGCAAACCGAAATAATGCAAAATATGAAAATGGATATACAACAAAAATAAAACTAGAACAGCTGCTCAAGGACGACCGGAGAAGAGCAGATCCAAACAAGAAAAAGAACGACTGATCGACGAACCTGTTGATCCACCGACGAGCAAATGACAAACCGATGATCCACCGACGAAAGAGAAAATCCCAGCACAGTTACAGGGAGCTGTGTGAAGCTAGAGAGAGAGAGAGCTGCGGCAGAGAGAGAGAGAGAGATAGAGACGATCGAAAGAAAAAAGGAAAAAAAAAAAGAAAGGGTAAATTTAGAAATTCAAAAATTATGGTCTATTAAATTTTATAATTAAAAATTAGCCTATATACTTTCTTAAGTTTTTCATATTGGCCTATTCTCTACTATTTTTCTTTTTTTTTTTTTTTCTTGCCCTTCTTAAATTTTTCTATTTATGACATTTATATATGAACTATTTAAAAATAGTTTAATTATATCCAAAATTCAACTTTTGAGTATCTCACATTTCAAACATAAATAGTTATATAAATAAATAGTCAATAATTCTACGATATAAGTTCACAATTTGTGGACTGCAGACATTAAAAAGTGGATTAAATTTAATTAGAAGATCAATTCATTTAAATTAACAAAATATAAAAATAATAAATTGGGGTCTAATTTTTTTTTTTCTTAGTTTAAGGAAGAAGAGCTAGTATTTAATTCTTTCTGGATCTATTTTTCTTTCTTGTTTATTCGCACATGTATTTTGTGCCCCGTATTAAAATGTTTAAATTAGAAACTGTGGTGGTCGATAATATAAGACAAAAATGTAAGTATATATAGCACCCAATGAATTTTGACGACTGTGAAATATATTTATATACATATAGTCGCATATCTCGGTGGGCGAGATATTGGATCTAATTCAGCTCTTGGATTTTAATTATTATGACCTGTGCTAAAGCCAAATCCAACAGATTTATATTAATCGCCCTCGGCTTCGCTGCATGACTATTTATATAAGACAAATATGATTCACGTTGGCAAAACAAGCGGGGTCTTGACTCTTCTTTTTAATAATTGATAGTTACTGTTATTTTAATCATTACATTTATATTTTAATTATTTAATTTGTGAGTGTTCACGTTATGAATTTATAGTGCAATACAGAAAAATATGTTAGAGTGATTATTTAATAAAATAAAATTGATAAAATAATTTTCTTTATTTTTTATGAATAACCCGTTCTTTATAAAAAATGGTCGTTCTTGATTGTTTAATAGTCATTTTACAAATAAAATTTTTTTTAAAAGTTATTTTGCTAAAAAAAAAAATTTATTGAGTCATTTTTACACAGGTCTCCGCAAAATTATTATAATCATAATCATACTGTTAAATACATAATCTGATAGTTAAAATAACAACAACTACCGGTAGTTTAAAAAAAAGGACGGATCTTATCAGAAAAATTCTCAAAACAAGCATTTAAGCTAGTATATTTTCATATGCATGTAGATTACATTTATATATGAACTATTTAAAAATATTTTAATTATATCCAAAATTCAACTTTTGAGTGTCTCATATTTCAAACATAAATAGTTATATAAATCAATAATCAATAATTCTACGATATAAGTTCACAATTTGTGGATTGCAGACATTAAAAAGTGAATTAAACTTAATTAGAAGATCAATTCATTTAAATTAACAACGTATATAAATAATAAAATAAAATAAAAATTGTACCATTTTAAATTTCAAACTTTGGTTTCACTCATTAAAAAAATTGTCTCCGCCAATGTGTACCATGAACTACTAATTACTACACTCAACACATCGTAACAAAATACCTAAATGGTAAAGTAATATCGAGTACGCATTTCGTTGCTACTTCGGACGTTTTGGGGTTTGATTACAATAATCAAATAACACATTACGGGTGGTAACAGTTTTGAAATACATAAATTAATACCGAGTACTTGTTTCGCTTATACTTCGAACGTATCAGGATTCGATTACAAAAACCAATCAACACATTAGGGTGGTAAAAGTTTCGATTTACACAAACTAATACCGAGTTCCATATCTCTTATTTCCAAACGAATTAAAATGCTTTTTTTTTT
>NW_010365280.1:0-778 GCF_000414095.1 Morus notabilis
AAAAGTTTTCGCCGATAACGTGGCAGTTGTAGATCGCGAAGAGAGGTTCATTCTAACGGTTGATGGGCCCCATTACGACACCAAAAGTTGTCGTCGTTCCCGTGCCATTCGTAGATCGCAAAGAGTGCTTGTTCGATCTAGTGGTTGATGGGCCCCGTTACGACACCAACATTTGTCGCCCTTCCCGGGGCGGTTGTAGAGCGTGAAGAGAGCTTCGATCTAATGGCTGACGGGCCCCGTTTCGACACCATACGTTGTCGCCATTCTAGTGGCAGTGGTAGAGCGCGAAGAGAGCTTCGATATAACCTCTGATGGGCCGGCCCGGTTACGACACCAAAAGTTGTCGCATTATTCATGGCGGCTGTAGAGGGTGAAGAGAGCTTTGATCTGACGGATTATGGGACCCATTACGACAGAAAAAGTTGTCACCATTGCCGCGCGAGTTGTGGATCGCGAAGGGAGCTTCGATCTAACGGTTGATGGCCCCCGTTTCGACACCATACGTTGTCTCCATTCTAGTGGCAGTGGTAGAGCGCGAAGAGAGCTTCGATATAACCTCTGATGGGCCGGCCCTATTACGACACCAAAAGTTGTCACTTTATTCGTGGCGGTTGTGGAGGGCGAAGAGAGCTTTGATCTGACGGATTATGGGACCCATTACGACATAAAAAGTTATCACCGTTCCCGTGCCAATTGTAGATCACGAAGGGAGCTTTGATCAAACGGCTAATGGGCCCCGTTACAACACCAAAATTTGTCACCCTTCCCGGGGCAGTTG